>NW_020799116.1:6403578-6434035 GCF_003259725.1 Athene cunicularia
AAAAAAAAAAAATCTGCAAGGCTGTTTTTTGCGGGCAGCAGCCAGTTAAACTAAAGGCTGCTGGTACTACCCCGGGAAGCTGTAGGGGGGTGGGTGAGCCGCACAAAAGATCTCAGCACAAAAGGACATCCTTTTCATCCTTTTTTCTTCTTCATTTCTCCAGCTGAGCCATAGCTTTATTCAATCAACACTTTAAAAAATAGATGCAAATGTGGGAGGGGGTAGGGACTGGGTGGGAATAACATGGGGCAACATCTATTTTCATACAAACAATCAAATTTGGTGGGTGAGAGGATGTGGGGAGCCTTCAGTTCTCATCTCCTCCCTGCTATAAAATAAGCCCGTTAGCCCGCCTGCCCAGCGCTCACAAAAATTCATGCAGCATGCTACAGAGATTTTCCGATTTTTTTTATTTTTTTTTTTTCCCCAGGAGAAGATGTAAAGGGCCTGACACCAAAAGGACAGCAAACATCTTTGCATTCCCAGCAAGACCCGCACAGTGTACATAATCATAGAAAAACATGGCTGGCTGGTGCATCGACAGATGCAAACGAGAAATACCAGACTTAGCCTTATTTAGATTACAGCAAAATTAAATGGGGAGGAGAGGGGGAGGAAGGGAAATAATTGTGGCTGTGTAACATGGCTGCACAATTTTCAAAGCCTCCTGACTGCCAGCTTGCAGGGAGCAGTGAAAATGTGTGTCTGCTCTAAAGGGAGCTGTTCCTGCCACCCCTGCAGCACAGCCCGTTCATTCAGCTCTCCATCCAGCGGGCAGGCACGCCGGCCAGCAAGCACGAAAGGCAAGGAAGAACTAAAATAGTTTACCTGATCAATGTAACTTCACGGAAGCCGGAGGTAGGGATTCCAGAAGAAATGCAGCAAGGAAGAAAAAAAATCTGCTTGGATCCTTCTGGCAGTCCACAGTCTCATCTACATGCATCTGAGCAAGCCCTCACCAGCAGCTGCTTCTTTTATCAAGCCCACAGGCACAGCAAATTAGTCCGGTTAGACAGTTCAGTCAATGTGGGCTATTCACAGAGTGGCTGTTGTGCGAGCCCGGCTTCTCCTGTCCCCCTGTCCCCGGGTAGGCACCCGCCCACCTCCACATGGCCCTGGATAAACACGGCTCTCACAGCACCCACGGAGCAAACCACATGATCCTGACAATCCCCAGCGCGGGCAAACGCTGACTGGACCTCTCGCTTCACCCGGGCAGGGCGCCGAGAGCTGGGTAAAAAGGCAAAGCCTCGGAATGGCTTTACTTTAAAGGGAAAAGCTTCTTCTCCCTCCACCCCCTCCTTTTTTTTTATCCCCAAGGAGGGAAAAAAATTAAAAATAAACCAAATGCAAAGATCTGAAGATGGGTAGTACCTTCCAAAGCACCTTTGTTTTGAAAATGAAGTGTCACTCTGAAATGAACTGTCGTTCAGACTTCTAATAAGCACAGAGCATCAGACAGAGACCCTGAATGAAGCCTGATACAGTCATGGAGAGATGCTGACCACCGTCAGCGCATCCTTGGTCTGTACAAAGCCATGGATTTTCAATGTTGTTGTTTTAAAAAAGAAAACGTGAAATTTTTTTTCTCCTCCTTTCTCCATCACGAACCATCTTAAAATATGCACATAGAAATAAACACACACACTGAAATAAAGCTCTAATAAGGTGGCAGACAGCACGCACTGTCTGCCATCCTTAGGAGTGGGGAGATAACCTGGTGGACATGGCACAAAAAAGGCATATGCCTCTTAAATACTCCCCCGAGTGGGATCCACAGGGTCAAACATGAAAAAGAAACATTTATAAAAGCCATTCTATTTTTCTATCATTGCACAAAGGAGAGAAGGAATAAGCCCTTCTCTCTTCCCCCTACTCCCTAATGTATCTTCAGGACTAACAGTGCCCTTTTTCCTCCCCTCCAACATAGGAAGCAAATATGTATATGGAGGGGTGCTATAAATACACACACAGATGCATATATATATGTATATATATATATCTCCTATAAACACTTTCTCTTGGTTATCTAAACTCTCCCTTCACAAAGTAGCACAGTTAATTGGAAGAGTTCTCCAAACAATCTGGCTGATCTCTGACGGCTGCCTACTTCACACCAGCATTTGCATTTAACTAGGAGTTAGAGTAAGCCATCCACATAAACCAAAGGTAAACACTGATAAGGTATTTGATGCTTATAAAAAAAAAAAAAAAAAAAAAAAAAAAGAAGTAGGCTTATCCAAAAATAGGTTAAAAGAGACACATCATGGCATAACATCACCGAGTTGTGTAGTTGGTTTAAGATCCTGATTCCTGGAGCCATGACACACAAACCACACAAACACAAAACTCCATAAAACCTTCTTTTTCTAAAAAGTGAAAGGAGCTCAGTGTTTTTATGGCTCTGAAAGAAAAGCTTGAACTTACTCCCGAAATTCCTCAGAGGCTTAAGAAAAGAGAGAAGAGAATAAAAGGTAGAAGGGGGGAAAAAGAATAATAAAGAATGGAAAAGAAAAGAAACAAACTGCATGCCTCCTATGCCATTCCCAGCTTCATAATGTTGCAATGCTGGCAATACCCAAAAGCAAATGAAGCTTTAGTCACAACCACTGTCCAAATGTGACTGTAGGCAGTAAGAAACATCTCAATAAAGGTAAGACAGAACTGTGGAAAGCTCTTGGAATGGGTTACAAATTCATTTGAAACTTTGAGGGAAGAAATTAAACCTAAAAACATGAACTGGAGGGGCAGGGAGGGAGCAGGACCTTTGGCAATCCTAAAAGGTAAAGTTGTTCCTCTGCCTGCCGGAATCTCCAGACTCTGCAACAGGCTGTTATCTTTCATTTGCTCCTGTCTGAGTGGGGCGGTTTGGCACTGCCCCTTCGCTCATCCCTGCTCACTCATTACCTCCCCTGCCTGAAAGGTGAAAGGAAGCGAGGGGCAGGATTGAGGTCACTTCGGGATTGCATTACAGAGTATTTAATAAGCTCGGCACGTTGCTGTCCCTCTTCCCATATGGAAGTATGATCCAGGACCCATGGTAAAGGGCAGCCTATGCTGCCTCAAACCTGATGCTGCTCACATAACCATGCGAGCAGCCGGGGCAGCACACTGTGGGCAGTACACAGCCTGGGTAGGGTCAAGCACATCCTCTCGAAAGCATGGGGGACAGCTTTAGTCCTGAGAAGGACATGAAGCACTTCCCTTCCTCTATGTTTGGTAAATATGAGCACAATTAACACACTGCAGGAGAGGTGAAGGATGTTGCACCCTCCGTGCCTCTCCTGGTGATCAGCTGGCACCTCGCAGGAGGGAGCATCCTCATCTTCCCCCACCTTTTCAGAAAGATCCACTGCTCAGTGTCTCAGAGAGACTCCAGGTGCCCAGGGCACAGGGGAAAAGCTGGTGAAAATTCACCAAGGAAGAAAAGATTGAGTATGCACAACCCGAAGATATGCAGGCCAGGTGTGATACCCACACTGCACAGTTAGGGGAAGACCTATTTTTCAGGCTTAATTAGAATTTAGCCTTGAGAAAAGGCCAAACCTTCTCCCATTTCAGTCAACAGGAGTTTGTCATTGTCCTTGATGGCAGCAGGATGTGGGACATTAGGGAAAAAAAAGGCCAAATTCATCACCTTGATTAGGTGAAAAGGAAAGTGCATTCTTTACTGTCCCATTTGATTCCTAAAAGACACCTTAGAGCATTTCTAGGATTTAACTTACTATTTCTTTAAAATAACTTGAAGCAGGATAAAGTCGTTTTTTCCCTGCGTATTTGATCAGTTGTTAAGGAAATGCAACCTAGTTCTCATAAAATCCCTTGAGATCTTTCTCTCCGGGGGTCTCGGAAGCCCTGATGCTCAGCATCCCTGCAGCACCCCCTCAGACCAGCCATGGCTGCAGATAACACATGGGCCTCTGCATTCTCAATCTCCTGCCGAAATGCTAATGCTCACCATGTAGTTCTGGAGTTGGCTGAGAGTCTGTAGAAAGCAACAAAGGGAGGAGAAAAACACAGAGGCAACCTTAAAGCAGCCTGAAAATGTGACTTCAGAGAAAAACAGTTGGATCCCATTATCCACAAGTTTCTGTGTTGCAGGAGGAAAAAACAGCTTCAACCCTTTGAAGCTTGGCTGGCAGCACAACTGGTTGGTTCCCAACTTCTCTCAGACTAAATTGACACTTATTTCACTATATTTATTTATTTCAGGCAGGGCGGGAGAGGAAGGAAGAAGGTAAAGGCCTGATCAATATAGTACAAACATCTCAAAGAGAGGAAGATCTCAGTTCACTGTTTCATTTGTAAGCTGGTCCTTCACATCCATACTCTTGCTAAAGAAGGAATATGTGTGTGCGTCCTTGGAGAATAGATCTTGCTTTTTTTCAGGATACTACACAAAGATACATGAATGAGGCACAAGTCTGAAAAGTAATATTCACTGTTATCTGGAAACTGTAATCGACTATGTGCATAGGTTTTCTCTTTGTATTCACTGACTTCAGGAACAGATCAGTTTATCTGCACTGTATAAACCAAACCTAAATTTTCAATGAGTTCCTCTGATACTGAGGCCAGGCAGGTAAGACTGCAGAACTATTATCAGCTTAAAAAACCCCAAAACAAAACAACAAAACAACCCCAACCCACAATGTTTTGATATTCCTTCTTGCTTTTACACAGAAAGTCTGGGAACATGTATTCTAGTGACTTCCTCTGAACAGCAACATTTTTACAGATAAATGGAAGTATACTGAATATAGATCTTGGAAATGTCTAGTCTTGAAAAAGTCCTGTATGAAACTTCTACTTGGACTTCTGGTACACTTGTATATTTCCATGTGAATTTTTTGTTTGGTTTACAAGCACAGAAACATGAAAATTCTTGAAGTGTTACAAAATTAAAACTTCCCATTTTTAAACTTCTCTACAGACTTGTGTAATAAAAATAGTCCTTAAAAGATATCCCCCATACCCCAGAGTATCACAGTTAAGCAGATTCTAGTTGATATATAGTAAACAACACTTTAAAAAAAATCACAAAACAGCGAGATGACAACCTTACTACTAAATAAAACTTTCTATTACAGGAAACCGTACTTGCTGTACTGAACCAGAGAAGTGTTTCACCCAAGTGGTCAATGACTAGTATTTTACCAGTACACAACCAACAAGCAAATTATGAGATGTTATATTTACCTACACCTGAAAATCCCTTTGTCACCCTTATGAGACACACAGCCCCCTCAAGAGTAAGAGCATTCCTCTGGAGCACCACACAGACGGCATTTGGTTTTGATGTTTATAGATGTAAGTAGAATCAATGATGCTAAAATGACCTTTTACAGTTTCATCACAGTATCCCAGCCTCAGACTGCAGAGATGCTCTGCAAAGTAGCATTTCAGGTTTGTTTCCCTGCCGTGGAGTGTCTCTTTTTCTTGCATTAGGAATGAGGAAAAAAAAAAAAAGGAGTGATCAGTTTTCCAGTCCTTAATAGATTCTGGCACAATCTGGCCTCTGCTATAAACAAATAGCCTCAGCACATGAAACCCCTGAAGACTGATTAAAAGTAAGCCTGATTTCATCTGCACTGGTTTCGTGCAGCCATTAATATTGTTAACACACAACCTTTTGTTCTGCGTAGCTGGAGGGCAGCTCACATTGCACTCAGCTGAGGCACCTCTGAAGGTATGTTCGGTGCCAGTGACATGTATGATTATGTTAATGGTGCTTAATGTTTCTTTAACATAAGGAAAACTGACACCAGTAATACAGAAATTGATACTTGGATGTAAAGCGATGCCCTTAAGTTCAGGGGCGGAGGTGGCCTTGCTCTCAGTGCAGCCACACAGGTTTATACGAGTGCAAAGGAGAAAGCATCTGGCTTGGCCACAGGTGATGGACCGACCAGGTTTCCCTCTGAAAGAGATGAGTCCTAAGCACAGCAGTGCTGGTTTGGACAGAAGATGGGAACACTGGAAAATGTCCAGGAGAGCATGAGAGCAAAGGGGAACTGACCCAAGAGACCATTCCCTGGAGTCCTCAAGACCCCAGGGGAATTCCTACAAATGCCTGTGGTAGGAGGGAGGTTTGTACTTCCTTATGCCTTACATCATTTTCCTCGCATTGATTTGGTGTTCCAGGATTGGAAAATTATGCCTGGCTTTATGGTCTGGCAGGACACGGGTACGTGTGCACCATCCACACTAACAACCCAGCGCTTGGCTGCTCCCCACCAAGGGAGCTATACAGATTTACCGCAGCTGTAATTCTGGTCCTTGCTATTTCTTCACTGGCCTAAGAAAAGGATAATTTTAAATCAAAATCAGGTGATGCAAACTCTAGGGGAAACCCTGCAGACAAAATGATCAGGATACAATTTTTCCTGCAATACCGAAACATTAAAATTTAAGTCTGACATTTTTAGAAAGACGTGATCTGACAAATACGGAAGGAATACAAAGCTGTCCTCACTCCTCCCCCATCTTCTTGTCTTCTTTAAAAATAAACAAACAGAAGAATAAACCAAGCATTTTAAAAAGCGACAGCCACAGCCACAACTCACTTCATTACACACAAGAAGCTCCTCCATCCACGGACCCATGGGAATGCTGCCTTCCTTACATCTGCTCCTCCTGACACGAGCTGTTAACGTAAGCCAGGCTCAGACATGCAGCCGATTGACATCAAAGGATCCACTTGATGCAATTTATTCCATTTTCAACTATTTCACTCTAATGACCACTGCGAAGTTGTGCTGTAGGAGGCTAGATTTAAACCTCAACCAGTGCAATTCAGACCACAGCTTCCAGTCTGCCAAGATGAGCGGTCCGTTCAGACCAGGTCTAAAATCTCATTAATTTCAGACTATCATGATGCTTCTGATAAGTAAAGGACACCTGGCAGCAATCTACTCATCTACACAGAGCTCAATCAACAACAAAATAATAATAAAAAGCTTGCATTCCTGGTGATCCAGTTGCAGCGTGCTCTGCCCTTTTGGACATATGTGATCACAGGCACCAGGAGCTTAGCTCATTCCTGCAAGGTGAGCACCATCTCTTTCCATAAACACGGCAGCCTCGCAAGCCGCACTGCTGAAAGCCACGAGTTTCCCCAGCCAAGGAGCATACCTCCTTCTCAGCAGGATTCTGAGATCCTTCACACATGAGTGGGTATACACCCCTGAGCACAGATGAATCAGGGAACTACTTTGCTTTCCAAGCTCCCTCACTGCCCCCTCCTCAGCTCCTTGTTTCCAACTGATGCCTACAACTTCACACCTTGCTCACCAGGTCCACATAAAGGCAATGGTTTCCAATGCAGGTTTACACATTGCTCTGGTACAATGCAACTAGACTTTCTAGATGCCACTGCCAACAGCTAAGCTTTGCAAACCTGTGAAGTATGTACTGATACATCCCATCAGCAGTTCAGAGGCATGATGTGTCTTACGTTCCTTGAGCCACAGAGCCAGCCCACGGGCCCCAGTAGACCTGTCAGTCTCAGCAGCCAGCCCCCTGCTAACTCCCCTCTCCTTGCTGGGGATTTGAATTATTCCCAGTATCCATGCCCTCTCAGCTGCCCATTGTACGCTGCAATTCAGCACGCTTGAACTGCTCAGGAGCTGCAAACTGCTCAGAAGGCACAGGCTGGCCGCCCACCCCCTGTTACCGCAGGCTGACTCATGACCCACCTGAAACCGGTTCTTCTAATTCTGTCTTGAACTAATATCCTGTGATAGAAGCTCTTATTAATTGAAACACAGGAGAGATCGGGATGAGGATTAGAAACCACATGTCCTAAGTTTTATTAGTTAGGAACATGCAATACACATTTACTCTTTATTATTTCAACCTAAAGGTAGTTTTCCTCAGTTCTGTTACCAAACATCAAACACTAAATGGCTCATTCCTTTCATTTACACTCTGGTGAAATAACAAGTAATAGCAAGCCTTAAAATCGAGCATGGACTCTTTGGAATTCAATACACTTTATACAAGAATCAAACAACAGCATTCCTACTAAAAAAAAAAAAAAAAAAAAAAAAGACGAGCACCACAGGGCACAGAGGAAGGGGGGTTATTTTCCTAAAATCTAGCAACCAAGCACTGGACCTGTGGCTCCTGAACGCTCGGTGTGCCGTCACTGGGAAGCCTCGGCCCTGCTCCCCAGGCCAGCGACCCCAGGAGCCGCGCAGAATGCACAAGCGAGATGTGGACGGGAGGCGTGCACGCATGGCCCGCTGATTATAATGCGGGTTGAATCGGCCTCCAATCTCCCCCTGCACCTAGAAATTCTCTGCCTGAATACAAAGGCATCCCAGCTTCACTGCAGAAAACTGCAGTGATTAATGCCACAGACCAGCCCACTACAGGCCTGTAGCGTACCCAAAGACACAAATGGATTGATTTTTTAATGTTATTTAAAAGTTAACCAAATAGCTGTGCACTTTTCAAGAAAATCACCTCCCTGCCAGACACTAAACGCCCCCCCATCCTAACAAAAAAAACAACATGCCACGGTGCCCCCATCCTAACAAAAAAACCAACAGGCCACGGTGCTTTGTATCAGCAACTATGCCCAAGATGGTCATTAGAAGCAAGGCCAAGACAAGAGAAGGCTGGTCGCTGCCACGCGTGTCCAGCCAGATTAGATCACCACTAAATGTCCCAAGAATGGCAGGGGACAACGGCATCAGCCGCTTCTAAAGCGAAACACGTGATCAGTTCAAATAAACGTGAAGATTCAAGAGAGGCAAGGGAGGACAATTTCTGGCACTAAAGCCAGACTCTTTCCACCATCTCATCGTCAAAACGGAAGTCTGCCTGTGCTTTTGTCTCTGCTGCCATGACAGCTCTGCAGCCAGTTGCATACAACAGCGGAGGAAGCGAGTACGAAGCAGTAAGAACCTGCAGTAAGATTTGTTTTATCTCCAAACTCAAGACCAGGTTCGCTTTCTGGAAGATGCTGTCCTAACAAAGAATAATGAGACTGATTCCCGCTCCAAGGCAACTACAGTTAAGTAATAATGATCCTTCACCCGTGACCCCTTTGGCTATGTTGCTGTCAGTCATTTGAGTCAGGAAAACATGTATTTGATGCATTCAATAACTCACCCAACTGCCAGGAATTACAAGGCAAGGTTTGTCTCACCGAGAATGGACCAGCAGAGTGCCAAGAGCTTCTCAGCAGAGGGAAAAGAGCTCACACTTCGGCAACAAAGGCAAAATCAACCTCCTGCCACTTTTCCAATGTGATTAAATTAGGCCAGATCTATACCCATTGCATACAATTACGTCAGATTTATAAACAGTTATATAGCATTTACATAATAATATTTTAAGTGTTATCAGTGCAAATAAAAATAAATTATTTATCTCAGCATGATCTTTAAGCTGACTCAACATCCTTCTGTATCTATGTGCCTGCTAAAAATTGAAATGTTTCCATGCTTGAGGGATAAGCCAGATGAAACACAGTGTGACCACCTCCATGTGTGATGACTCTGGTGTGGCAGCTCTGTCCCCAACCTGCTGGGGATTTGGGGGATTGCACATCACCTTTCTGTGCCTCAGTTTCCTTTTCTGACAACAACCACCTTCCAGACTCCATTTGGTATTGAGCTCATTTGGAAAACTACAATTTACTGGTGGAAAGCACCAACCCAGTTTATTATTCAGTTTTTCCTTCTTCCTCCAAATATCCCATTGCTAATTGCAAGACAAAAAGGGAAGTTTTCACACCCATAAAAGCAACTATCTCACAGCGCTTGTCTTATCAGAGCTAAAATGAAACCACACACAACCAACCCACCCACAGAAAAGAACCAGCAAGGAGGATGGGTAAGAAAACAGCTGCCCCATTCCCATCCTTGTGGACACCCCAAGGGACAGGCAGCCCAACCTGACCTCACCCCACAGCTAATCCTGCTATTTTGAGTGGCCTCGGAGGTGCTGGTACCCAGCTATTAGCAAACAAACCCTCATTCCTACAGGCTTTACTGACAATCTCAGACTTAGTCAACTGCATCTTTTTGAAATATAGAAGTGTGTGGGAAGGAGCAGTGAGAACTTTTAAAAATTGCAGTACTTTGATCCTAATTAACGGAGTTGACTAAAAGCAAAATATGTAGAGCTAATTTTCACAATATTTTTCCACCATCCCTAGACAGAGCTTTTTTCCTGGCACTGTTTAAAATTAATGAAGTAAATATGTTTGCATATTTATCTTTTCATTACATGGAAACAACAACAAGAAAAACAGATTGAACTGATAGCAGAATTCTTTGACTCCAAAGCAGACTGGATGTGGTTTTTGTTTCAGTTCATACAATGCAACCCAAATCAAACAAGCAATGCGAGTTCACTGGCCATGTAAGTAATCAGAGCTACTACAAAATAACTGCCGTAGGAATTGACCCCTTCATTTTATTTTTGTCTCTGTGGAGAGATACTGAAATGGTTTTCAAGGAAGATAACATCCTTCCTGAAGTCTGAAAAATAAATCACTTGTCAGTTGCCCCACACCAGTAACAACAAATATATGGCACGTCAAAAGCTACCATATGGCTAATAGGCAATGGAAAAATGAGAAAGGACCTAGGGATCCAGGTTCATTAGGGCTCGCGTATTAATTCCCAAAGAGATCTTTTCATTTTTTGGAACCTATAGCCCAGAATCTGCAAACAGAAGTGCCTGAGAGGTCAGTGCTCCCCACACCACGTTGCAAATCATGGTCTGATGAGGATTTTTACACACGTGGGATGGGAAGAGCAGAGGAACAAACCTGCAGGACTGAGCTGCAGCTTCAGCAAAGTCCATGGAGAGAAGATAGGCAGCTTGCACAAGTCCTGCTCAAAGCTGCAGGCAGGCGCCAGGCACAGGCAGGTCCCAGAGTCAGGGAGGGTGGGATGTATGTGATTAATACCTGTGCAAATTAAGTGAGAGCAGGAGCTTGGCCTTGCAAGGATGATAAGCAGAGGCAAAAGGTAAGAGACCTTCCTTTGAGTTTGAAAACTGCCAGCTTGCCCCCAAGTCTGACTGGGGTCAACAGCCCCCTGACCAGGAATACCCTACTCATTCCGATGGACCAGCACATGGAGGGGAGGAACGCCACCAGGTCCCTTCAGCTTAAATGTACCCTATACTCGTCACATTGCTGGCTGGGCATCCTCTGCCTTGAGAGACAGGGTGGGAGAAGATTGCATCTGGCATCAGAAGTTGCCTCTTCTTACCCAGTTTTACCTTAATTATCATGGATACATGATATCATTTTACTGAATTCAATAAAAACAGGTATTTTTTTTCCAAGGGTCATGAAGGCTAAGTAAATGTGATGGATTTCGCTCTGCTCAATGATTCCTAGTTATGCCTTGATGATTGTATCGATTACCATTACAAATGCTGAGTACCCACGATTGAAGCGATAATTAAAAAGGCAAGTAGTACTCGGCAGTTGTTCCTCTCTTATTACAGAGCTGTAGGTCTTGGACTAGGTTGTTCGCAGCATCGATTACATGTGAACATACACAAAACCCTATGGAAACTCAGATTTCAGAAACTACAGGAGAAAAAAAAAAAATATTACCCCCTCTTCAATCACTACATATTAGAGAATTAACTAGCATGCAGAGCTCTTAGTTTTTAGTCTACCTGGAAGAAAAGAACAGAGGACACTTTGAATCCTGATGGTGGCATTTCAATCATGAAATTTTGCTCTGTTTTCAAGACTGTGATGCTCTGGAAGAGATCTTGCTTTTGTGAAGCTTCATCTGCTATACAGCTTGCATTACAGCTTTGGCACTTGGAGATGAAACTATAGATACACCAGTTCTTACTTCCCTCCTAAATGGCGCCATGCAGCTGCCAGCTACACCATCACGCACAGACAAAAAAAAACCCAACCACAGCATTTAAGTGATGCTGTGGTGAATTGCATGGAAACTACAAAATCCTGTGTTATTTTTTTTTTCCACAAAAGTCTAGGACATAGCAGTGGATCTCAAAAGTAAATGTTGTCTATGTGCATAAAAGCATTTGCTCTTTGAACTTCACTGAGATGACATAGTCATTACTACACAAAAGTGTGAGCATTTTCTTATATTTTGCAACAATTGTCAAGCAAGTGAAAGCTTTATTTGATTTTCATTCGCGTGTGAACACAAGATTTAGTGCTCTAGTGGAATAGACAGTGTCAGAAGGGTTTTAAATTGTAATGCTATCACTTTAACATCTTGAAGGCACTTTTTAGAAGATAAACTCATCTGCCTATAATGACTAAATGACACAGTAATGGAGAAGAGCTAAAGATTTTCTTATGGTAATAAAAGGGAATACTTCACCCAGAGAAAGAAAAGTGGAGAGCTATGCACTTCCCAGAAACACTTTCAAGAATCTTTCAAAATAATGGAAAAAATAAATACATATATTATATTTATACATACACACACTCAGGCTGAACCAGGACTGATGTAGGTCTAGATTTCTGACAGCAAGTATCACTTCAGAGAGGCAAGATTTAACAAAAAAAAAAAAAAAATAATTGAAACACCCAGCAGAATACTTGAAGTGGGATTCAGGAACACAATTCTAGGAAGGAATTGGCAGGTGATGGTGCTAAAATTGGTAAGAGCTGTTGGCCAATGCTAGCACTCCATCAACTTCCAAAAATACTTACGTAATACAGCGTAAGTATCGTATATATGATGCATAGAAAAAAACTGCCTCAGCTGAAAGCCCTCAAAGAGTGGCATGGAAAATACCCCCCTGTTTTCATCGATTCTCTGTGAAGCACCCCTGGCTCTGTACAAACTAGTTGGCCTATGTATTTCATTCTCTCCTATATATCCCAAAAGAGAAAATACTGAACAAAGTTGCTCCACTCTTTTGCAAACACGAACAGCACAACTCTAAAGAAATGATTTGGTGGGTACATAACCACAGTGATCTGCATGCTTCCCTGGCTGCTGAATTTGTGAAACTATTGTAATCAGAAAAATTGCTCATCGTAGTCCTATGTGGTACAACAAACACAGAATAAAGAGTACTTCAAGGCATGATTTGCAACTGAAAGCCAATCAAAAAGCAATGAATACACTCCAACTGAGCTAAACGAAATAGCACGGCTCTGTCAGCCAGCATGTGAACCAAAAGATTATACTATACATCAGGAGGTAGGTAAAAATGTGCTCGGTGAACTACAACTCCCAAAATACTCTGCACAAGATTGATACCAGGTAAGTCAGAAAGTAACTACAGCTGGACCACCAGGAGAACATAAAAGGGAAGAAAATGCATTCATTTAGGTGAGACAGGTCAGCAATCCCAATACAGACTGTACAAAATCTTCTTTGTCCTGTAATTAGATTCTTCATTTGTTTGTATTATTCTATTCAAATTCATTGCAATAGCTGATCACTTAGTCGATACTTTCCAAAAGCAGAACTCTGATTTGCATATGCACTGATGCCAAACAAATTTCTCCATTATAAAATAACAGTTGCAAATCTTCCTTCCCAACTGAGCGCTAAAACATAAATATGCCTGTTTAATGAGAATGCAGGTCAATGAGTGTTTAGTGAAAGCACACAAGACATCAAACCGACAGCAGAAGCCAAAACAGACATTATCATTTTGGTCTTGTCAATACTTGCATGTGCAAATAAGCAGGAGAATTCATACTTTCCATTATTCCCACTTAAAAATTATCACAATACTGGTTTTCAGTTTGAAAATAGTAAGTTTTCCACAAAAGATTCACTTGTATTTTATATTACATGAAGGCCAATTCCTTTCACATTGACACGTGAGGTCACGTTTACAACACTCTCAGACAGAAAAGCATCACCTTAAACCAAACAAAAATTCAGTGGAAAGAAGTAACCACACATCTTGCAAAACATCTGCAGCTTTGGGGGACTGGAAGATAGACTCTTAAATTCCTGCCTGTCACAGGAGGCCCTTCCCTTGCACTGAGAACAGGATTGCTCTCTCTGACCTGGGATGTTGACCGTGCTACCAAAACATGAATTTTCTGACTTTTGCCTTCTGCATTGTGCACACTTCAGAAGGCACTGCCAAGGCAAAGCCAGGGCACAGGCGCTTGGTGTTACTCACAGCAAGCTGTACTACAGCCACCTGTTGTCATACTGGTATCTTTATTTATACATGTAACTAAAAAAAAAAAAAAGACAAAAATCTATGTATTTTTCATTCCTGGCTCCGAGGCAGCATCTTGGTTTGGAGATAAGAAATCCCTGTAGGTGTCTGAGTTTTCTGGGGGAGGGAGGAAGAGAATAGTGGTGGTTTTTTTCCTGAATTTCTTGAAAATTATCTGATGCTATCAAATGTGACTACTACCTCAAAATTTGTGGGTGGCTACATTTTAAAAAACAAAGGAGATGTATTGAAATAATGACAGGAATGGACAAAATTAATTTATCCTGGTAGGACAGCTGATAAAACCTGCAAATACTAGGTTTTGGAGATGGAAAGGCTTTGCTGATAGAGGACTTCAAGGACAGGCACCAAGCTTCTCCCTGGATTCAGTGCAAGTTGGGATTTTCAGACCCAGTGAATGCTGGCTTCTCTATTCACCCTGAAACTATTGGTAAAACTCCACTTTCGACTGATGAGGGGAGAATCAGCCCAAGGAATAGCTCAGAATTATAACTCTTGGCCTAAAGTTTATTATTTAACTGACGTCCCTTACTAAAACCAAAACGAACTGCCACTGCAAGGGCATAAATTGCAGCGGGTACAGCTGCAATACAGAAAGTTCTCAAATTTGACCACTCAGGAGGCCACAAATAGTGGGAAAATGCCACTTCCACATTTTTCTTCAAGAAACACAAGGTCAAAATTAGCAGCTCTGATGCAGTGAATGTCTCAATCTATGTCACCCCTTTTCCTGTGCCTGCATGCTCCCCAAACCTGATCCTGAAAAGACTTTGTTCCATGCAAATACAATCCATTATATCAGCACAATTAAACTTAACAGTATCATAAAGTCAGTGAGCATCTGGAAGTATTGATAAGGTTTCAGTTTATGGACACTTTGGTGGGGGAATTGCTGTTTTCTTTTACATAATGATGCAGCTATTATGGATTTGGGGAGGTTGGGCTTGGGGGCTTTTTTCCTTGCTCTCAGTTTAACAGTTTGCTGTACTTTCATTCAAACGTATATGCAAGATCAGTGGTACCACATTTCTTTCAGTTTTAATCTTGAAATATAGTGTATATATATATATATATATATATATATATATATATAAAGAAGCCTTCTCTTCGGTTCAACAGCTTGTCTTATCCTGAAGCATTGGAATAAAGAGACAGCTCACTTTGGCCATATGTTTCAGTTGTTCCTCTCACTCCCCCGCTGTCTTTCCACACATACCATGACCGTGGACAACCTCTCCTTAAGTGGGCAAACAAATGGTTTAACTCAGATCTGCACAGCGTTTGCTGACTTGTGTGGGCTCCAGGATCCAACCCAGATTTATCATTTCAGGCAAACATATTTCTGACAGACACTGTGGTAATTAGAGCAGCTCAATTTTATTAAATTGACAACAGATTAAAGGCCAGTATCTCACCTAGCAGAAATCAGTGTTGCTACCCTGAAATCCATGGTGCCATGCTGATCTACGCCCCAAGTCTTTCACATTGTTTTGTATCCCCTAACATAACAAAATTTTTTAATTAAATTTTTTCAGACCTATGTATGTTGTCCATAATCTACTTGCCCGGTGCAGGACTCAATGACATTCTTGCATTCAGTTTCCACTTCTAATTGTCCACCCCATGAAATGGTTTAAATTAATGAAGAAGAACATAACTGAATTTCAACTTAAGAAAAGCCTTTTCACCCCTATAAAATGAAAAGAAGGAGAAAAAAAAAAAAAGTAACATCGCATGGTTTGGGACCTCTGTGGGTGCCAGTGGCTCTGGACAGTCTGTTCCTCAGATTCATCCAAAACTGTTGAGTATGTGTCTCCTTTACGTCTTGCATTCCAATGATGTGAGTTACCTATAGTTTGAGTTGGTGCTGATTTCTAATAAGGAAAAACACAGAACTGACAAGCTCAGGCCCAAGTTCCATTCGCACAAGCCTTGTTTAAGCAGCATCTCAATATAGGCACCAAATTCTCAAGGACCAAAAGCCCACACGTGAGGATCCTCAAAACAACACAACCTCAGTAGACAAATGGTATGCTTAATGCTGGGGAAGATCCTTAAACTGGAGCCTCATCTAAAGAAGGTGTTCTATACGAGGTCCTGTGGCCCCTCACTGAGTCTTTATTGGCCCTTTTCAACAGGTAACAGGACCCATGCACCAAACCTCACTCTATATAGCTGATCGTAAGACTCCCACTCTGTGTCAGAGTCCAAAAGCCGCCCCAGCCTGTCCCCACACCAGCAGGTGACCTGGATGTGCGGGGGTGAGTGCAAAGGAGGCCTTTTACGTCAGGTGGGTCCATGCCTGTTATTATAACCATTAGCAAATTAGCAGTAGTGAATCTCATCAAGCGCCTGTCTGACCTCATATCAGAGGTGAGCTGCATTTGTTTTGATCACGGAAAGAGAAGAGGATAAAAATCCATTAAAATGAACCAACTATAAGAGGTAATTGAGACTATTTGAAGTAGACATTATATCACAAAACATTTCAAGAGCTTTCTGATGTTCGATCTATTTTTAAAGACTTTCAGTTAGTCATAGATGAACCTCAAAACATTCAGCAGCTTGATATGAATAAATATGCTTATCCAAGACTGACCTCACATAAAAAAAGGCTGCAGTGATTTACACCAGCTGAGGAGGTTAAACTAGGAGACGAGCCTCTCTTGTGATGCATGAGGATTTTTTGCTATTACAACTCAAGTTCAGAACAAGCCAAAAGAAACAATCTTTTCCACAAGAACACACCAGTATTGTAATCTAGCCCGATCTCCCAAGACAAGCAAAGAATGTTTCACCCATCGTGGCTATAACTTCAACTTTAACTATGCAGTCCCTTTTAAGATGATGTTTAAAGCATCTGGATGTCTCCAAGACTGGAAGAATCCAACTTACCCCTTCAGAAGTTTGTCAGGATCTATTTTGTATGTAGTAAAGCAACAAAACAAAGCCAAGATACTTAATCAGTTCAAGAGACAGGCAAGAGGAGTCTTTCTCCATTCTTTTAAATCTCTAGCCAGTTAAATAAATTCCTTATTTACAAGACTGAGGTATTTCCAGAGTGAAGACTGCTGTCCTGAGGGGTCAGTGCTGCCAGCTACCAAGGATGGGAGCAACAGCTCTTGACACAACCAACCACTTGCATACATTAAAGAAATCTTTCCCATCATATTAGTAACACAACAAATAAACAAATTAAAGCCCAACTGATGAGCATGCATTGTAAATGAACCGATTGATTATCCCCCATGTCAGAGAATTCTTATCTCCTGGAACAACTCAGGAAATTTGGTAGCAAGTGGCTTGAACCAAACTATAGCACTGGTGAGGGGCCACTATACAGCAGCATTAGAGCTGAAGACCCTCCTCCTCCTCCTCCCTCCAAAAGCATCATCTATAGCCCCATTAAAGCAACAAAACTCTGCTCCACTCTCACCTGAAATCAATGGAACTTGGTCAAACACAATTGCCCCGTCTCTGCCATACCCACAGAACACAACTGTTCTCTCTGAAACTCCAAACGCACGTATCAGAAGGGAATTAAGACAATTTATAGTTGGAAAGCTCATACCTGGAATGCATCGTGGCTGTAAAGGGAACCTTTTCCCCTCCGTTCTCCACACAAAGACATTCATAAGCAGACAAAAAAAAAATAATACTGAGTGCTACAGTTGCAGTTTTATTCATTCCAAAACAAGTTTCCACAAGCTCTCCATAACTACCCATTTCCCAGTATCTCTTGCCCAATAAAGGACAGGTTCTGAACACCAAAAAGACACCTGCCTACATTAAAAATTAACTACCTGTAAAATTACATTTTTTTTAAATTAAGTATTTTTTTTGGCAGAGGCGGGACTTTTCTTTTGGCCACAGTTCCGTAACTTGCAAATGTTTTAACGGACTGGGGTCATATTTAGTTGAGCATTTTCATCTGGGCTTACAAATAAATAACACAAATTTCACAGGAACTTCTAAAGAGTTCCATAGCAAAAGAATTCAGAAAAGTCTGGCAACTAGTAAGCCTACCAAGTAGCTTTTTTTTTTTTTAAAAAAAAATCTGTTTTATAAAAAGAAGCTTTATGATCATTTAAATCATTATCACATGGACTGACCATATGAATATTTGCTCAGCTTTATATTGCGTTTTTTTCCAGCTGCATAATGGACAGAGTTGTTTGCTGTTTGATATAGCATCTGATACCACAAAGAAAAAAATAAATGAGCATGAGTTACTTGGCCTAATGCATGGGAAGGCAGACTTTTCCCCTGAAATACTTTGGGTTTATTGATTTGAGAATGAATTGACTTACACAGCTTTTTCTTTCCGTGATTTGGATGATCCCATCATGGTGACAATGTCACAAGTTTACCCTTCTCCCCTTCTCCTTTTTCAAAAATCTGCTCACAGGTGGGAAATTAAGATCTGAGCATTGATAACACCCTGTGGTGCTTTGAGTGAGAATTTAACCTTGCAGTTTACAAAAAATTACATATTCGTTAGTTGTAGGTTTGGGGTTTTTTTTTGAGATTTTCAATGAATTAGTCAAATTCATCAAACTTTCTAGCACTCTGGTGATCAGCAAATTCATGTGCTGAGCAAGGCTGCGCGCACATGGGCAGACAAATGTGGCATTATTTTTTTTGGTCTTATTTTTAACCAGTATTTGTCTTGAACCAATGCAGTATTATTTTTGCCTCCCATTTCCCAAGTAAATCATTACACTATCTCATATAGCATGTTATTTAGGAAAGCCAATTTAGGTGATTATTAGCTACTGAATCTATTGTAAAAACATAAAAAGCACATAGGCATGATTTAAATCTGAGGTCCTATTTTGGCATTAAACCACTCAGCTTCCATTTGACAGTAAAATATTCAGAGACACAAATTAGCCTTTATCTATAACTATATGCATGCATTTACCAAAAAAAAAAAATAAATATTTTGAAATATATTTTCTGGGAAAACAATTTTGAGACAAAACAATGAGGCATTCACATCAAGCCTCTGCCTTGTTCAAAGTAAGTTAAAAATGGTATTTTGAGGTATAGTTCCCAGGCAAATTGCATGCAGGACAGCTGCTTCTGAATTTGCAGGCTTCTTTTTTTTCAGTAAGCTCTCACTTCTTTCATCTCAGGAAACAGACAAGCATTTGAACTTAATGGCCATGAAAATGATGTGGCCAGAAGCGTATACACCACCAAGAACTCGATGTTACATTGCCTCAGCATCTCGGAGTCCCAAAGACAGACAAGTGGCACTCACAGGCATCACTGGCTTTACTTCATTTTATTTTTGACCAGCCCTTCTTTTGTTTCAGTTTGCTTTTTTTTTTTTTTTTTAAAAAAAAAAAAAAAAAAAAAAAAAAAAAAAAATTCCATCAGCATAGAAAGCCTCTATGCAGCCTCAACACAGGCCTGGTTTTGGTATGAGAATATACAGCAGAACTGTCCTTTTTAATTCTAGCTTTAACAATGCAACTCAGATTTCCAAAGCCTCATCTACAACACAATATTTTGCCAAGTGAATATATTTTTTCCCTTCCTTCTAAAGGCAGCACCATAAAAGCTGCACTTCAGTAATTACATAGCGCTTTTCATCCACCAATCCCAAAGAACTTTAAGAAAGGAGCATATCATTAGCCACAACTTAGAGTGTGAGAAAATAAGGCAGAGAGGGATGAATTCTCACCATTATTTGTATTTCAGGGGGGCATGAAGACACTACAGTACCAGGTCCTCCACATAATGCCAAATAACGGAGGGTTTTGCCCCAAAGAGAGTGAATAAGGGTGCCACTCCACAGAAACACAAGCAAATCCAAGCCCCAGACCCTCTCCCACCTCCTGGCAGTTCAGTCCAGCTCTCTTGTGACAGCTTGGCCATTCCAGCAAAAAAGGAGGTTAAAAAAAAGGAGGTAGCTGTTGCTGCAGCCGGTTAAGCGGCAGCTGTGTGTGAATGCCCCGTGAGGGTGGGAGGCAGAGCCAGCCCTGCTCACGCAGTCGGCTCCCAGAACCCCGCGCACCCATTGCAGGCGCTCGCAGGGCATCCCCACTGCGGTCAGACCCGGGTCGTGCCGGCTGGTTTGCCATCCTGAGCCCTTTCCCACTGCCCAGGGGACACAGCTTACGGGTCATCACAGCCTGATGCACTGGTAACTCAAAAAGTTGGGTAGAAAATGGACTGATAGGAGCTGGGCAAAAAACCTGCCTTAAGTATAGCGCTGCCTTTCTCCTCCTGTCTTTTGAGGAAGATAACAGATCAGCAATTAAAGCAACCAAGCAGTGCCTGTGCAGGAGGCACCACCTATACATAACTTGCCATGATCATTGTTACCGTGGGTCAGCTGCAGAATGCTGAAAAAGTTAGACTGATAAATTTAATATCGGGTGGCATTTAAGCTGCTGACAGCCTATTAAGCCCACTGTGCTGTAGGATACCGGCACTTAATTACTAAGATGGTATCAGACCTCACAAGCAGCATAGTGTGGTACACATTGGCTTGCAAGCAGAGCTCAACAACCCTTTTTTAATAAAACTTTAAGCTAGAGAAGCTTTGAATACAGGAGCTGTTTTAGTGCTACTGCTGCACCAAGTCTGGGCAGTCTGTAGGCTCTGCCAAACAGAGGAGCATCCACACCAGCTCCTACAGCTTTCTTCCAGAAAGCAGGATTATTCCTTGCTGTTGCTTCATGTAACATTTTGAAATTTATCTTTCTTTTTCCCCTCTTTTTCTTGAAACACAGCCGACACCTAACTAAATACCTCTTCAGAGGGCAAAAGTAATTCTCAGGATTGAGATAACCTGTGGAAGGATATGCAAAAGATCAATCACTGCACCCAGCCATAACACTCTCCTATTAACAGAGCTTGCAGTATCTCAGGATGGGTCATTTTCTCAATTCTCCTTTTTTTGTGACACAGATAAGCCTGCAGCATGAAGAGCTGAAGGTGGCCAGTGGCAAAGCCAGAAGCTCCCAGAGAACACACAGCTAAGAGATATCCATCAGCCTACACCAATCCCTGTTGTCCCATTGCAGAGCTGTAGCCCAGACCACCAGCTCCCACTTCACGCTGCCAACTCTCACTGCCACAATGTAAAGATAGGATTTGGCGAACTTGACCCATACAAACCACAGAACCAGAAGGGGCAGTCTCTGAGTACCTCTGTTTCTTACTGCCTGGACGCATCAGTATAAAACCGTAGTCAAACAGGGAGAAGGCATATGAGTCACGGGAGATAAACCAGGAGGTTTTCACCCAATCATGCTTTCTATTTCAGTTGGAAGGACAGACCACAGGTTCTTGAAGTACACTGAAGACTCTGTAGGAAAAGATTCAAGTACCAAGGGGATGGTCAGTAATAAAAAATAACTAGACTACAAAAATTAATAGTGTGAGGCTCATTTGAATGTTATTTGTAAAATGCATTTAAAATAAGGAACTCCTGAGGGAAAGCTATCAAAATATAATGTAATTAGACACAAGGTCAGAAAAAGACATCAAAAGAGTTTTAAGATTTCTTCCACTCTCCCCAAGAATGGCCAAGGAATATAGTTTCAAAGCCTAAGGCACAAGTGCAATTGTTTGTTCAGGTGCTGGTCACATCCCTGTTATTTCTGTTGCTGTAACAGTATTGCAAACCTCAAGTAGCACTAGCAAGGGCAGCTGCCTACCACCATATGGTGAATAGAAATACTTGCTTTTAAAACTCTTCTCAGGTTATAGACAGATGACCAAAAGAAATCAAGTTACCGCTGGCCATGCAACAGCATCAAGTGCCCCAATACTCAGAGTATGAGCTTTAGAATCTTAAACTTTGGCTTTTTAAAAATAACACATTTCATTGCCCATTTGCTCAGGGCACGGAGTGTACACACAGCTAGCTGCAACAGCTCTACTGATGAGCAGAAGCTCATTAAGCCATGCCAAACCAAGCGACTATGCTGTGCAAAGATACCCTTATTTTATGTCGCCATTTGTTTCAGTAAACTCATTCTGTATCAGAAGTGGTGTTGTTGTTTGGAACAGCAGAGAAGCAGAAGAGTGAATTTGTTAAGCTCTATGAATATGGAGAGAAATTGAGTAAATGTGATACACTGGTAAAAGGAGAAGAGGGATCAGAGAACAGTTACCATAAAACCTCATTATGAAAGCACCCATGAGAGCCATCGGTTTGCACTATTACTATATAAAGACTTTTTGTTATAATGGGGATATCTGAAATAGTGCTTAGTGCAGTGGGACACGCTTTAACTTCACAAAGAATGTTACAACAGGCAACTATTTAATAAGGCTGCTAGAGTATCAGGTCAGCAGGTAATTCACCAGGAGTGAGCCACTTTTAAATATTTTACTAAAAGAACACACTGAGATAATAACATCTCATTTACCAGTTTGCCCTTCAAGATGATATAACCCTACTATCTCCTTTACAGTGAAGCAGACCTTTTATTAGAGAAAGGTCCTTCAATTTAAAGATCTCCCCATGGTGACAGTGTGCCATTTTGCAGCTAGAGATGCAAAGAGTTCTACGTATAAAAGTAACATTTGGGCGGCATTAAAAATCTCTCCTTGTTTAAAAATTTAAGCTTTGCATGTGTCAGATGCAGCCAGCAGCAACACCTGAACAGCCTGTTTCACACACTCCGTGACAAGCTTCTGCTTTCAGTGACTCCTATTTCAAAGTTTCCCAAACTTTAAATACTGTACATGAAATCTCCAACTGTTGTTCTCTGCCCCTCCTTAACAGCTCGCTCTTGGTTTTGGGAGAAAGGTAAGACTTTGAAATTTCAGGGTGTTCCTTTGCTCCTCTCTGACTTTGTTGAAAAGCCTACAAATTCCTGATAAAATACAGTCTGCCAAATTAAGCACTTCTGATCTACCAAAGGCCACAGTTCGGGTTGCTTGAATGTTTTTTCTTTCTCTTTCTGCATACAGATATTTCTCAAGAATTCTTCCACCCTGATGCTGTACATACTTAATTCACTTATAAAACGTGTTTCTCGCTTCACTTAGTGTGCAGCAGAGATTAACAAATGATGTAGAGGATTAACAGAAGGAGAAAGCGATTTTGAGCAAGAGAAAATTATGTTTGACGATGCTTGCCCAGATAATGGCAGAATATAATGCATAAAATGGTTAAATTATGGCAGCCTCAAATCTGGTATTTCCTAACCTTGGAACCCCAGATTTTCCTCAGACCCATATCTATTTAGCTCTGACCAAGAGGTAGTTCAAGCTGGTGAAATGCCTCATAGATGGGACCCAAGAAGGAACGCCTCAAAATACGAGCCTGAATTTTCCAAAAAGACTCTTGTTGGTATAACGAGCTCCCTAATGAAGTTGGTGTTACCTCTTCCATATCCTCTGATATAATTTGGACATTGAAGACAACTATCCTTAGCTTGTTAGTCTTTTCTAGGACTCACCTGAACCCAACAATATACTTTTAATCGTGCCACTGTACGTTATTTTAGTTAGGCTAACGAAGCTCCACAGGCTGGTTTCTCCACCACCTCTTTTACCAGGATCCTATTTACCCCAAACCCTGAAGCAGAAACCCAGCAATGCAGTGTACCGAATGGACACCTTCATCTGTGGGGAAGAAATGGAGTTTGATTCACCACACGATGAACTCGCTGATACTGTAGCACAGCGCAGCTCAAAATCAGACTGCACCGTCTTGGAAAAACACAAGGAAGATGAATAGAGGTCACTAATATTTAGTCACCAAGACCTTTATAAAAGTCAGAATACTTAGACCGCAATGACCCGAAAAGGCCACTGAACTAATAAAACAATAGAATACATGAAATATGAGGAAAAGATTAAAAAAAAAAACATGAAAAGGATCCATCCATTCCAACGATGACTAAAACAGATATGGGGAATCAAGTGCTGTGTTGTACCAAAATAACCCAGTGAAAATCTGAAACTTCAAAAAATGAGAACAGCAGAGCTCAACCTTCATGTCCTCCATCCAAATCACACACAACTAAAGATGAATTCTCTGTAATGGGTAAGCAGGCTGCTTAACAGAGTGATGATAAAACTAGCTCAAGTGCTCAAATTCCAGCCTCGCTGTGGCTTTCTAGACCCCTTCCAGTTTCCCAGTGGTTTGGCACTGTGAGAATACTTTCTGGGGCATTCATTTCCTTCACAAAAACATCATCTCATCAGCAGGTAATGTGCGACATCCTCGCTGGCAGTCCCAGGAGTGAAGGGAAGGATTTAATGAGCACAGACTCTGAATCACTTCCTGATTAGGACTCAAAATGAGTTGACTTCATCTTCACCAGAAAAAAAAATAAAAAATAAAAATTGAAGTCTTTGTGTAGAAAAGGCAAATGACAGTTTTAGCTCATGCATCTGAATGTGGTAAAACCTTGATTTCCCTTAAGAGTTTAGGATGGCAGATTATCACATGTCAAAATATTGCCTTGTCAACACCAGGACACCAGGACTTCTCAACTAAACTACATCCAAAACACACATTTAACCAGCCACCGCTGCAGCACTGCTTGCTATAGCTTGCACTGCTACAGCCCATTCCCAGCTTCTGCTAAAGAAAAGGACTTGGGTTCCTCAGACAGCCCAAGCCTCATCAGGTGTCTTAAGCCTCAGGCTCTTTTTGTGGTCCGTATGAGAGAGAGGAGACTTTTTTTCCCCCCCTAGCCACTTCTCCACCTTTATCAAGGCCTCACACTCTGGTGCCGAATTGTTAGTGCACCATCAAAGAAATGACACACTATTAATCACCACCGCAGTGCTGACAAAGCGTTCATTTCCAGCAGCACCTTCTACATGACTATTATTCAGCCAGCTCCCCATTTATTTAAATTAACGTAAAAAATCCACACCAGAGCGTTCTCAGTGCTAACAATAAACCCACCAAAGGCTTCTGGTAAAACCTGTACCCAGCAAGGGTGCAAACAGGGGAAGAGAGGAGCAATTTTACTTTTTTTCCAACATACCATGATTTCACTAACAGTGCTCTTTCAGAGCTTTTACTTTTTGACGTGCCTGACTGTCCTCTTCAAATACATTAAAAAGCAGTGTTGTACCCTAATGAAAACAAAACACAAAGAACCCCAAACAAATTAAAATTTCCAATCTACAATGGATCAGGAGTTTCCTCAGGCAAGTGACGAATGCAATAACGCTGGTGACTCCAGGTGGGACGCTACCTCTGTATGGGTAGGGAAAGCAACAAGCTGCTTTTCAATACAGTAAGTGACATCCACAGCCATATTCCAGTTCCTGACAGGACTATGTTATTTGTTTAGCAGTTTTTTTCCTATTTCAATAAAGAAAATTTTCAGAAAATAGATAATCAAATCATTCAGCTCACTTAGGGCTGACTTCACATGATTTTGTTGGGAATTTTGCCTCACTGCCCTCAAACTGCTGGGTCAACTATTTTTATTTTTGGATTTCATTTTCTTAATGAATTACCTGAAAGTCTATTTAAAAGAAAAAAATATTCAGTCGCTTCCAAGGAAAGATGTGGGTGATGTTATGCAGGTGATATTATACAATTTTAACAAAAAAGTTTTACTTAAGTTACCATGGACTCTTTAGTTCATGAGATTTTGATGTTCAAAGTTAAATGCAAGTGTGAGCATTTATATTACACACACATTCCAAACATATACATCCCATACAATCACGTCAATATAGAGCATATTGATATTAATATATGTTCCACAAGCACGTTGATCTTACTATAAGGAGATACAATGTCTGTCCCATGGGTGAAATCAGTGGCAGTGGGAAGGATCAACTCAAGATTAAACTATCTCCCTTCTTTCCATATGCTTTTCTACTAAGTCTGAGACGCAGTCAAGCAGTAATTTTGAAGTGATCCTAACTGTCCCCAAAGGAAAAAGTTTTTTCCACCAGAAGGGGACAGATTTTGGCAAAGCACATCTCCCCCAGGTAGGTCCAGCTTTAATAAAAAGTGGAGGGAAAAATGTCAGTTCCTCTGTGCATTTCACTGTGCAAGGAAAAACTCAGAAAAAATCCAGTAACTATTTCAGGGGTACAATATTAACTATGGCCATCACTATCAGCTTCATCTCTAATTAATGAGAAATTGTGATAGAAACTCTGTCAAATCTATGATAACTCAGAAACTTGCTTTAAGCTTGTCATTTTTTCCAGATTTGTCTACAGCTGAGGTTCCCGAAGACATCCTGCAGAGTCAGAGCCAGGGCACGTCTTCAGACAGAGTACAACAGGTCAAGGATATTCTTCCTACTTCTCCAGGTTTTGCTTTTCAAGTAGAAGAAACTCAACTCTCATACTTAAGGAGGAGAAAAAGGAAGAGTTGGGCATCTGATCTGTTATCTTCTAGTAGTCAGCTGGAATTCTACTGGATGTCATCAAGGAGAGAGGGGAAAGAATCTTACTCATGTATGCAGAACAGCAATAACAGCTCAGGATTAGCTGCAGACAGAAAGACCATATAGGATTAACACAGTGAACCAGTCATCATGCTTACCAGAATATTCAAGAGCAAAATATTCAAAGGATTTCAGGAGAGGATTTAGCAGAATTTGACTGAGAATAGCACCACATTTTGAATAAGCTTTACTGAATACCACAGAACCCAGCATCTCTTGACCAAAATGACTTAAGGTGCATTAATTCTAGAAGCATTTCTTGCATAACCATTTAAAGACTCAGTGCAGTGGAAGGGATGGAAGTCTGTCAGAAAGGCACGTACGCTTCAAAGTGCGGGCGAGAGCCTTACCTGCAACATATGAACTTTTAAATGCCTGAAATGCAGGGTAAGTGTTATTACTGTCAGATGCAGAGTCAAGAACCCAGCACCATTTAATCAGCTTCTGCTGCTGAAGTAATAGCTTTCATTATTGCTTTTTTCTTTCTGCAACACTTCGACTGCTATGACAGCCTTACTTGTGCTAGGAGTTGTCAATACTGACAAAAGGGATACTCTAAGCTTCAAATTGCAGGTCGGATTACCTGCATTAGAAGAGTGTATAAAAAAAGAAATAAATTCAACTGGAAAAGGCTTATTGCTGCTATGGCAAAACCTGGCTCTGCAACACTTCAACAGTAAGGAGCTGAAGTGCTCCTGGAGCAGCTGCCAGTGCTCTTTCTCGCCAGCTCTGTAGCAGTTTCCCAGAAGGAAGCAAAGCATCATTCTTGGATCTACATGGATCCATCATTGCTTCCATCTGACAGGAGCTAGCAGTAGGCAATGATGAGTGGAAACAAGCTGGCAAGGGAGAAAACACTCCCTGCTCTCCTGCACCACTGAGCAAATCCTTGCTCTCTCCAGAGCAAAGTTACTCCTCGATGTAATTTCCCACGTTGCAGGAGCCGCCACACATCAACAAGCAACAGGTTCACAATCTGGCCCTTTACTGAGCCAGATTCTCTAACAGAAAAGCCATTCGCATTTTGCCCATTTTTCCTTGTGCACTGCAGAGTAGAAAATAAGCACAATTAACAACATAAAGCTCAAGCTGCTGAACCTGGTAGTTCAATTTAAAGACAAGCTCCATACATTCATGCAATGTAAGTGTGTTATAAGAAGTCTTATTAATCATCTGGACAAGCACTGCCTTAAATTTGGATCTTTTTTGGCTACTAATTCCAGTCACTACACTTGTAAACCATTCCCATTTACACAGACTAACACCAAGTAGCTGGAGCGCGAAAAGGAGAGTAAATAGATAGCAACCGATAACTGTTAGATGATAATGTAACCTAATCCAGCACACACTCAGCGCCGGTGGCTGGAAAGTGCTCTACAAGTGCTCCTGGCATCCCCAAACAGTCACTCTCATAGCTGGCCTCTCTCCTAACTGCCTTTATTATAAATCTGTGGTCTTGGCCAACCTTTGGGTAGGCACACAAGCTTGTCCATACTACAGACTCGGTTTATTTTTCTAAACTCTCGTCGGCAGTTTACACAGTAGTAAGCGATCAAAGGTACACAAGGACTAAATCCTAGTTCATGGTCGACTTGTCCATTCATCCGCAGCCAAGGGATACACAGAGAGGCAGCTGCAATATGTGAAGCTGCTGCAGCCACTGGCCATGCTTTACCTGTCCTGTGGGCAAATGAAGCTGATCACTCTTCATCACTATTAACACACTGATATGTTAAAATAAATAAATTAAAATAGCACAAGGCTTGCCTGCAAATTCCTCCGAAACTCCTGGGAAAAACCAGAAACCGTTCCCAGTGTAACAGCGTGCACAGATCACCAGCTAAGTGAGCTCTAAAGGCAAATATTCCATTTTCACTGAGATGCAGTGTGCCATAATACAAATAAGGAACAAAGACCCCTTTCATTCTGCTGACAAATACAGTATAGCATGTCACAAATCACAAGGGGAACAGACAACACAATGGCAGCAATTAAAGGGGTGTCTTTTTATTAAGAAATACATATAATAATGGCAGACTACATACACTCCCCCCCAAGCCTTCAAGAATTACACTGGCTAACATGGCTGTAAGTATTTAGGGATGTTACCTCTGTTACACAGAGAACTATCTTAAGGAGGGGTATATCCAGCCAGCGCAGCAGGATACGCACAAACGCAGAAATAAATATTTTATTTGGTATCATACATTTGGTACACGTTATTTCAATTCACACACAGCTTCGACAACTCATTCACAACTGATGTATTTCTGGAGAAGCTAAAAAAATATATATGCCTGTTATAACCCTCTCACTGCTGCATTTCAACTGAGACACCTCTGCCTCCTCCCTCCTTGCCCTCTGCCCTGGTGACCCAGCCTGCTCTTGGGAGATTCACTTCCCAGCCCTCACACCTGCTTAGTTTAGGGGATGTTTTGCAGAAAAAAAAGGACCCTCCTGGCCCTGCTACGCCTTTAAGATGTGACTAGCCTCTCTGAGCCTGCCCCCCCCCTTGCTTGCCAGAGCCAGCACAGGGGACGGCTGCCCAGCTCAGCTCACAGCGGCCAGCACCTTGCCCCACGCTGCAACCCCAGGAGCCAAAACGCGCCAATTTTCGCCTCCTGCTTTACTTTCGGCATGCACGGCCGTCTGGGGAGCAGCTACATTTCCACCCCAGATGAGCGCATCCCTCGCGAGGTCTCCTTCCTGCCCCCTCCTCAGCTCCCGCGGGAGAACAATGCGGGGACAGACATTTAGCAACACCTGCTGTATCACATTAATATGCACAGGGATGTATTGATGGTTTTTCCCATCCAACACTAAGACTGCATTGTTCGGGGCAATCCATCAGTGGATCGCTCCCCCCCACGCCGGCCCCACAAGCCCCCTTCTGACATGTCCCCTTGTCTCCCAGCCCGGGCTGACGACCACGTTTAGGAATGCACTTCATTAAATCGGAGCTGCCCCATTCCAACCTGCAATGCGGAGGCAGTACAAAGCAAGCGCCACGCTTCCTCCCGCATTTCTTTCAAAAGCCCCATTGTTCGGCAGGCATCTGGTCCTGATCTCAGCCTATTCGTGCCCATTGACCCCGCTTTTCGCCGCGCACCCGCTCGCCAACGGGCCTCACGTAAAGCCTGCTTGATGAATTAAAAAGCAGCACTAGCCATCTGTCCTCCCAGGCTGGGCTAAGGCTGTGCAGCTCCGCTCCGCAGCTCCCTTCCCAAGCCCACAGCCTCCCCTGCCTCCCGTTATAACCCGCTCCCTCCTTACACGCACAACCTGCAGCTGAGGAACCGCCGGGTTCGCTCAGTAAACACAGACCTGGCTTAGCACATTTGCCGCTTTTCTTTTCTTACGTTAGCATCTAGGAAAGGAAGAAAAAAAAAAAAAAAAAAACATTCTCACTTGCCTGAGTCCTTCGAAATTCAAGCACAAATACAAGATTAATCCTTCCTTTGTGAGGTCTTGTCTTTAAGTCGTGGTATGTAATGATCCTCAGCACTGCAGCAGAGGGGAATAAAAAATGCAGGGATCATAAGCAGGGGGAGGACAGGGCTTACTTACATCAGGGTTTCTGCCACATGACAATAGGTTTGAGAGGGAAGAATAAGCTGGCAGCAGCAGCTGACAGTGCAAAAGGGAGAATGCAGAAGCCTGCCTTTTATATTATTGGTGACATTTCTAACACATGACAACAATTTCCATCTGTATTTAAGCTGGGAGTGTGAGGAAAAGAGCATTACATCACGACTCCTCTATTCCTAGGAGCTGTGGAATATGTAGGCCAGAGGGATTAAAAAGCACCTGTGTATGCTGGAGAGCTGAAATACCACACGGCAGATTTCTCCCCCCTCCCCCCCCCCCAG
>NW_020799116.1:6434085-6584521 GCF_003259725.1 Athene cunicularia
CCCCCCCCCCTCTTTCTTTTACAGCCAACACATGCCTGTATCTTTTTAAAAGTAAACATCAAGAACAGGGGCCAAAGATATTTTGGAAGAAGCACTTGACTGCTTCAGAGCCAGCAGGTGTCCGTCTTGGACGCTTTCCACATATCTCACAGGACAGGATTGCTTAGATTCGGTACTGAAATCCCGGGGGAACTCCAGCCGCCCAAGGAAGCCTGCTCCCCCGCAGCTCCACGGCTGCCTCGCCGGGGCTCCCGCAGCTCCGCTGAGGCAGGCAGGGACGTGTCGATCCAAGGACCGTGTCGATCCAAGGACCGTGTGGGAGGTGCTGGTGGAGTGAGCACAGGGCGCTGCCGGGGCCACCCCTGGTCACCTGCTCCCACAGACCAGGGCTCAGGTGTGTCAGGGACAGCACCCACCGCTGCTGCTCTAACAGGCAGAGGATTTGAACGACACCAGCTGACAGCCATGGCCTGCAAAGGAGCTCAGTACAGGTGTGGATGCAGGCGACAGCTCCCAGGTTTACAGCACGTGTGTGCGAAGGCCAGGCAATGTAAGGAGAAAACATCATCTCTATTTCACTACCAAACCCAACAGCACAAATACAATCTGCTCTTATTGAAGTACCCCATCCCCAGAAGTGTTTGAACTGCGTAGGGCCAAAATACCACGGAGAGTGGTATTACCTTTATAAGGGAAACGGCCACGCATGAACAGGAGAGTGGTTTGATTATAAACATATAAAACAGTCTTACTGTTACAGGATATTAATATTTTCATGAAAACACCTTCTGTCCCAAGGTGGCGGCCCATTATATGTCTCTTGTTCAAAAAGAAAAGGTAAAAATTCTTTGCTCAAGATTCACCTTCCTGATCTTTCCGTAACAGCCTCACTGAGTCTTAGGCTGGTTTTGGGGTATGTTTCTGGTCAGCTCACAGTCCCCATGGGAAGTCCAAAGCCTTTGATAATGATGGCTTTAGAGTACTGGATACTGTAAATTTGAGGACTGCGATACAAAACCAAATAATTCTTAATTCCTTTCCCCTCCTCTTCATGTCCACAAAATAAAAAAAAAATCTGCACAAGTCACATGAAACTCTCTCACCAGATGATACTTAAATGCAGCACCTAAATGAGACATTCCAGAAAAAAAGCCTCTTTATTAAGAAAAGAAATGGAACATTTTACATTTATTCAAAGATGCAGCTCCCCAATCACTTATGAAAACTCCTTCATAAGGTTTAGAAGGGGGGAAAAAGGAAACAATGAAATGACTTATTTTTAATCTGGGGTTTAAAGGCGTCTTCTCTTTCAAAAAAAAAAAAGTCCCACACACAAAGAAAGAAATTCAATGCAAACCTCTGTTTCTGTATCATGAAAGCCCCTGCGAGCACCAGAGTAATCAATTTCTCAGAGCTTGTGTGGTCCTACAGCAAAAGCCAAAGAAGGTATTTAAGTTTATACAGCCTTCAGCATTTTGATGGCTTGCTTTTGAAATATGACATGTTTAAATTTTATACCTTTTTTACAGTTAGTTCTGTCTTAAGAAAATGGTTGGTGTCAGTAGAAAAAGAAAGAAACAAAAGAGAATAAATTAAATTCAACCTGGTTTTGAGCTGTTTGTCCATTCTAAAATCAGAGTAATTCAAAGTTACACCATGAAGACTATTACAACTGTAATAACAGCTGCCTTCATTATATTATAGTATATCCAGTCTTCTTTTAGCAAATGCTTTGGCCCATACTAACAAAGAAAACCACTAAGTAAGAGTGGTGCTCCATTGCCAAGCACCACCAGGTAAGCATCCACACAAATTTACAGGAAAAGTAAAGCAAATAGTTTATCAAATGTGAGAGAACTCTATCTTTTCTTGAGCAGAAACTCAAAGACAAACCATAAATCACCTCAGGATGGGGAAAGGAGTCTTTTGTCCTTACGGTAACCCCAACTTCCCACCATGAAAGAAGATCATCATCTTGAGACAAGATTTTACAGCTGGGATTTAACTCACAGGGTGGAAGAAGTGTGAGATAGAGCACTCTTGTAGGTAAGAACAAACTTCTCCAACAGACTTCTCAATCTTTCATCAGTACATTTTGGATCCAATTCACTTACCATGTGGGAACAGCAAATGGGGAACAAACTGTGAATTCAAATAACTGTAAACTCAGCAAGATGTGGAAATAAAACACAGATGGTGCACTTCAGATTAAGGGTCAGCGTTTCAGCATCGCTTTCCACTTTTACATTGTGATAGGTGATGTATAACAACCACCTCCTCCTTGAGACAGCGCTCTAATTAAACCGTGACTCACTTAGGAAAACAAGGAGGCAAACGATACCTCCACGGAAGCCTCCCTGCCAGTTGAGAGGAGCTAAGGTTACTTTGCTAAGCTGCGGCTCGTGGTTTTGCTGCTTGAGGATTAATGTTTGAGAATGGAAGTTGTCTCTGCCGGACAGACACAGCTGAAAAAAGTTCCTTCAGCTTTTCTAGCTCCCAGGCATGTTGCAGCAGGGCTGCTCTGCCTGGCAGAGCTGTGCCCAGCACCCATCACAGCCCCTGTCACAGCACGCGCTGCGTCCCCTCTTCACCACCCACATACATCTCCAGCAAGACTTTGCAGAGGCTGCTCTGATACCTGTTTGCAAAAGCCAAGAAAACAACCGGTCCTACCAGCATTGCCCTGTACAAACCTTACAAAGTGCTGAGTACTAAAACACCTCTGGGGGTCTGCAATGTGCTTGCCTGAACATTGGGTTCATTTTATTCTCCGAAACCGATTCTGTCCTCAGTTGCAGGAATGGAATTTAGGATGACTTTATTTTTGCTGTGAAGTGTTAATTGCATGCCCAGGGCCTTCTACGAAAGGGTCTGCTTGTAAGCACAAATTCAAAGAAAAAAATAAAGGAGTAAGTACAGATTAGATGACAGAAGAACTATAAATCTACAGGAGCTTGAAATGTCAGATAGAGAGGAGTAGTACTGATTGTAAGGTGACTATTACCTTCAAAATATGCTGGTGGTTGTTTATCAGATCAGAGTTAATGAGGGAGAAATCTAATAGTACTATAATATTAAATTTACCATTTTAATGGTATCATCAATGTTCTATAATGTGGGCAATTTGCAGAATGTCTGTCAATGTGATTCTCCAATGCGGTTAGTTACACAGGAGCAGCACTATCACATCTCATCAGCTGTTCCCTTCTAAAAAACGCTGAGTGTTTTTCAGAGGATTGCAGAAGGCCAAGTGAGATAGAAAAAATATATATATTTAAAAGTATGGGAATGCAAAAATAGGAAAGATATTTATGAACATTATGAGATGTTTACATTCTTGAAAGAACTGGGTCCAGCTCTCCCCCACTGTTGAGTCCACCCTTCCTACTTGTGCACTGCCATTTACCATCCTGCTGGGTTTTCCTCAACTCTATTGAATATCTTGCAACTCTTTTCTCAAAATCTTACATTCCTGGATTTAGGAGAGTGAAAAGAACCTCTGTATTCAAAGACACTTTCATTTCTCATGTATTAGCTCCTTCTGAACAAAGCAAAACACCAAAAAACCCACAGCCCAGAAAAACACAAACGAAGATGGCATTAAGGGCTCAAAAACTAACAGGTAAATGAAAAGAGTAAAAATATCCAGTTTCAATTTTTTTGATTACTAATTTGAGACCTGTGAACAGTAGGACATGGTAATGCTGCATTTATAAATATCCACCTCCCCATGTATTCAAGGAAGAATTTGCTAAAAGCAGCAGCTTCTTAATTAGGAGTTCCTCCTTCCCCTGTCACCTGCCCCAGCCCCTCAGTTCTGAGGTCTGCCAGTTCAATTCCTTAATGCAGCAAAGATTACCTGCACATTTTTAGCATATGACAAGTAGACTTAAGTTTGAGAGAAAAACCCATACTGCTATGGCCATTTGAGTTGCCATGATGATCTGAGATAAAAATGAGGTCTCATCAATTTAGCCAATAAGCAATACCGCTTCTTCCTACAGACCTCCTTTTACCAACATCAACATTTGTTTACTGTTTTTGCCCCTGACAAATGAAGCGTTACACCTGAAGTTTAAAGAAAAAGTGCAGGTAGTGAATGAATGATGAAGCATCAAATATAATTCCATGGCAGGTGACACTTCCAAGGGTCTTTGATGTTCTTCTCCATCTTCAGCTTTGAAAAGACCCTTCAAGTAGAACTGCTAGATCACTATCCACCTGATTACTCTGTGATACACGTCCCATTTTGAAGATATATTAGCCTTTCAAAGAGCCATTTATTAAACATTGCCATTTAAATAATAATTTTCACAATCCTCAGTGAAACAGATGTATTCCCCCTTAAATCACTAATTAAGAGCAGCCTGGGACATTACAAAGCCCTCTAAAAGGAATTCAGGGAACTAGTGTCCCCCTTAAACAAATCTGTTCTGGCAATGACCCAGGAATCTTAACTTCCTAAGTCAAAGCTCTAATTATTCAAGAGGACGTTATAAAAAAAAAAGAGACACATCTAGCCCGTTATGACTAATAGGAAAGATTTATTTCTCCTTCAGTAGGGGCAGAACTAGAAATATTTGTTCTATTTTTCTACTTTCTTATTCACTTGGGGCGGGGTGGTGTGTTTGGAAATCAATGAAGATTAATTTACAGAGTTATTCCTAGTAAAGGTACTGGGTATGAGTCTCCCCAAAGAAAACCAGCTAGCAGAATCTGAACAGCTTTATAAATGATTACACGGCTAATCTCCTCTCTGCTGAAATAAAGAGAGAAAGGATTTAAGAGGACAAATACAGCACGCTTTATGTGAAAAAAAAAAAAAAAAAAAAAAAAGATAATTGTTTGAAGATGAAATGTAGCAAGTCTGCAACCCCATCAAAATCAAACCGTCAGGAGCTTGCATCTGTCGTTGCCCTCCTGGGCTCAGAGACTGTCACGGTAGCAATATAAGTGACGGGGAATCACACAGGCATTTCCTCCCCTGCAATGCCACTGCTTTTTGTCCACACTACACTGAAGGTACCACACTAGACCAGAATAATATATAAATCGTATAGAAAATAATCACATAAATAGGATTTTCAGGTGTCCCCTTATAAGTACCGACATCTTTGCTGAAAGAAGCGTGGGACTTTTGCAACTGCGAAACCACCGTGCAAATCAACACCTCCAAGCACAAACATACCTATACAGAGCGATGGGTGCTTTCTAGAGGGAGTTCATCATAAAATACTAAATGAGAATCCCAAATGAAAACGTGAGAGGAAGAATAAGCCAAAGAACCACTACACATTTAATTTTTCTTCATTTTAAGCTGTTCCTTTTGCCTGGACCGCTCATTCTCTTGTCTTGTAGTATAATCAATACACTGTAAACCTTGAACAGATAACATGGTAGTAGTTGAAAAGAAATCAAACTGCCTCGATGAAATCAGAAGTTGGGACACTGCAACCATCTAATCAGGACCCTGGGACATTATATGAAAAACTATGGCAGGACAGAACCAGTTTTGAAGTAAATCAATGGGGAGTAATTCTCCTCCACCCCTTCAACCTCCAAACAGCAGTACCTGCTCTCAGCTCTGATGTACTTTCTGCTTTCCCAGAGACACACCACCTTTACGTTTTAAAACATATGCACAGACAGTGTTTGCACTACCTAAATACCCACTCGCAGATGCTTTGCCATACTACAAAGCAACCGCGATGAAAAAACGCAAAATTAAGTACACCGGGGACTAACAAAGAAAACAAAGAAAACTAGCCGTGGAATCTCTTCCCACACTTCTTACCCAAATCTCCTTTGGCAAATGGCATGGGAGAGCCTATAAGGCTGAGCTCTTCTGTTTTGTACTGTTCTCTGGTGCCTCATGCAATTTCAACTGGCTGTACAGTGGAATACAAAAAAGCTATTCCTCACAAATGGGTAAGCAGATGGAGCAATATTTGCTATCATAAGTGCTTTTATTTCCAAATGTTAAAAAAAAAAAGTAAAAAATACCCAATAGTTCCACTGGCACAAAATGCACTATTGATCTGAAAGGACAGACCAGATGGAAAAAAAAGGTCTGAAGTCTCCTAGATTAAACAGAAATGACTGTGTACAGAAAGGAACTAGACTACAGAAATATTGGTCCTGTTGCTCAAAACGGGGCATTTTTCTCTCTCAAAAGTGAGAACACATCTGGTTCACTAATATGTGAAATAATTATATCCCTGAAAACTGCTGTAATTCTGCACTCGCTGGAACACAGCTACAAGGATTTTCTAAACCCACTGGTTGTACTCGTCAAATAAAGTCCCTGCTGAAAATATAAGAAAAAGTAAATGTGTGTACATTAGCTGGCATGGAAAATATGCCTCATATTCTTCAGAGTTAGATTAACTCACAAACAAACGTTTTTGAGAAAAATTGTTTTTATATACTGCTGATACCTCTATGTCGCACCCTAGTGATAAGGACGCTATTTTTAAAATATATAAAACTTCTTCTTAACATAAATCTCGTAAAACAATTAATCATTTTTTCATGTCTTAGAAAAAAGATCAGTCTGCTGTTCACCATCTTATCAGTGTGGGCCTTCAAATGAATATTTCATGGGCCCTGCAACTTCTGCTCATTACAAAAGCAGAATTACACCTCTAGGAAGGGAACTGCAACAAAAGGTACTTGGATAATAAATACAGCTGCAGGTCTGGAAAGCTTTTGAGAATTCAAAGAGCATTTGTGTACATAAACTGATGATTTATTGCCTGCGAAGAAAAATAATGTGCACTGTCAGTGATTCTGTTTATCCCCAATAAAAATTAGTAACTAAAAATAACTTTGAAATTGTGACTCAAATATCCCCACACGTAAAAAAACACACTCATTTGTAACATAAAGGTCTTTCTGCTTCACTTCAACAATTTTTCACAACATACTGATACACTATTATACTCGACACTCTAAAGAACAGAACCTTCTATAAGCTGGTTTGCATATCCCTTCTATCAATTCAGTCTGAAGTTCAGAAATACTTACGGGGAATTCAGAGGTACAGGACTTTAGAAGCCATCCTGGGAAATCACCTAAGTTGCGTGTCTGACAGCAGTTCCATCACACCCCAGCCCATTTAGTCTCTCTAGTCCTCCATTAGCTGCAGATGACGGTGGCTATGCATGTAGCAGCTTATCCGACCCCCGGAGCAACTGCACTACCCTCTAGTAGTTCAATTATCCATGAAAACACTTAATTCAGATAATAAGGTTCAACGTGCTCTTCTACATCAAGTTTGTCCTGTAAATACTGTGAGGTTGCCTTGCTGAGTATTATTGGTTTTCATTAGAAAGGAGACTTCGTTTGCACCAGTAGATCGCTTGGAATAAAAAAAAAAACAACTTATTCTCACATTTCCCACTGAAATGTGAGAGCTCAGGCCAGCCAGGTGCCTGGGTGTCACTGTCTTTTTCTAAGCCTCCTTACAGATCACTCGACACTTATGCTATTGATTTTTATCCATTTCTTTCCATTTTGCTCCACACTCCCCTGTATAACTAACCACAACAGCTGGAGCTACTGTTCTGTAATTGAAGACAGAGGAACAGATCAAACTCTGGGAAGGTGAGAGAACAGACAGCAGAAATGAAAGTGGTAAATCTCTAATGTTAAAATCTCCAGCCAATTAATCCCAGGGCATGTACTTGTTTTGGGAAAGTGAAGCAACTGTTGAATGATGACCTCCTGAGGTTTCAAAAGCCAATTTTAGGAAGAAGAGGAAGAAAAAAAAATGATTGCCACACAGTGTCTAGGATGACATCTAAGACTTAACTCTAGGCTAGCCATTACATTGTCCCCGTTTCATCTACCATCAAAAAGACCTTGCACTTTCTGCAGTTTTGCTTCTGAAGACTACAGCTTGGCAAAGAAATGAACTGCATCGTACCGAAAGAAGACAATGCAGAATACAAGAACAGGGAGGTGACCACTGAGCATGCCTGCACCAGATATACTGTTTTGGCAGCAAAGGCACAGATTGCCAGACCCACCATAGCTGCCTCTACACGTCACGTGAGACTGAGACAAGTGGGGGATCAAGTAAACGTGCTCAGAGGAAAAAAAAAAAAAGACCATGCTGAGATAAGCTTTTATGGAAATAATATAATCTCGTCTGATTCTTCTCTTTCTCTTTGAAAAGAAAACTGCTGTCAGGTTGATGAGAAGAAGCAACTAGGACAAATGGCCAGTACTGCTTGTTTATTTTAAACAGATGCCATCTACCTTCATTTCAAAATGAGGAAGATAATCCTGTCTGGTCAGCCTTCTGTGAACAGTGGTTTAGACATGCTGCTGCACTGTAATGTTAAAGTAAGTTGCTATCACATATCTTTCTCAATTAACACTATTGCACAGATATCCCAAGGCAAGACTACTTGGAAACACCTATTTAATGGATATATTCTTACATGTACTTCCAACTAATCTCATTTTCCACTAAGCAAATCTTCACATACACCAATCCTGTTTGGGAGAGTTCTGCTCCTAGAGACACTCTGAAACCTAAAGCCAGGGCATCAACACGCTCTACACCACAGATTCTCAGGCTTACCCCCCAATCAGGTGTAACGCAAGTCACATCAACTTCTGTTAGCACAGGTGGACTCTGCCATGCCGCGAGATGCCCCAGCAAGATGCCTCACACAGTTGGTAAACCTGTGCTTTTGCTCTAAATTGTTTAGGCTGGCAAAACTGAGCTGGAATAAGTGAAATCCAAGCAAGAAATAAACTGTGGGCAAAGTTCTCTACATCAGTCAAAGCACTTCTGGTACAGTCACGGCAATCAGTAATCATGAAATTGTTGCCAACTCACAGTCTACTCCAAGCTCAATGGAGCCATTAACTAGCCCACAAATAGAGCATTATTTCTGGTGATCTTCATTAGGCACATCAGAAAACAGGAAAAATGTGGTTTTTCAAAAAGAAAAAGCAAGCAAAAGGGAAAGCTAGAGATTGAACCAACATCTTGCTAATCTGGATGATGTATTTGAGGTTTTTTTTCTAGTTTTTACAGTGGATTTTGCATGCTAGGAATGCAAACAGTTATTTTTATCTGAACACGTAAGGAGATTTACTTTGCTCAAGTTTTAAGTGCTGATTTTTCTTACACAGGAGACAAAAATACTCTGAAAAGAAGGTCTCTGACCCAGCATGTAAAAGTTAACATGTGAAGTGAAATGAGAGCATCAGGAAGAAAGTGAAGGAAGTAACACACAGTTGGCTCAGCTAAAATAAAATCTAGTTTGGTGGCTGAACTCCACTCTGTCGAAGATTTGCATATTGTAAATGCATGGATTCGTAAGCACTTATGCACCATCCAAATACATAAATAAGGTGTCCTGCCTCTCTTTCTTCCTCTGGCTTGGTCCTAGATTGCTGAAGTTGTAAATTCCAGAGGAGAACGCTTTGGGTCTGTAAATAAACCCGTGGGTTTGGTGCGATAGTAACAGCAGAGCCCTCACGACGGCACGACAACCAAACTTGGAGGCCACCTGGAAGCTTGTCACAGCTGTTGTTTACTACAGATCTTTGCAGAAAAAAAAACAAAAACAAAACAGCTCAATGGGGAGCAGGGACCTGAGGGTACAAAGACTCAGAGGAAGTGTGCTGGAGGGGCAGAGGGCTCTGCAGAGCAGGGGAAGACTTATAACCACATGGTTCATCTACTTATTTCAGTAATACTTCAATTTTAGGTCCATTTCAAGGTCTCATTTCTTTATGACAGCTCCCACGTTTAGGGATGAAGACCTCTGGTCTCTCAAAAAACCATTCCTGTGTCACTCATTTGGGCAATGCTCATATGCCCTTTGGGAACTCACCATCCCATGCTCTTACCCTTGATCGTTCACCAGAAAATAAAACAAACTCTTAACCAACTCTCCTAAAGTAAAAATCTAAACGATGCTTAAGCAGTGTGTCACTGACATGTGAAATAAAGAGGCCAAAACAAACTTTCTGCATCTTTCCTCCCCTCTGCATGACCTCTGCCAAAGCTATAACTGTGCCTTCACTCAGTTCCCGAGTCAGCCAAGCACGCAACTGGCACGTGGCTTTGTAGGGAACAGAAGCCCTCTGGGTCTTCTCACTACCTGTACCAAACTAGCCAGAGCTGAACCACGTGGGATTCTTACTAGAATTTCTGGGGAAGAACTGGTTAACATCACCTTTCTCCATTTTGCATTTACTAATTATCACTTAATTTAGCCCTTTCGTTTCCCTTAGTGCAACAAAAAGCAGCTGTCAGGCCAAGCATGCTCCGTCCAAGTGACCTTGCGTTCTTGTTTGTGTTTACCACATAATCAGCAGGGAATTCCATTTTCAAAATACAAGACTTCATAATCCATTAGCACCAGAGATTGGTCCAGGGCTCTGGATTTACTGGTCACATGTACCAAGGAATAAAAATATGAGTGTACAGCTAGATTAATCTCCAGACCTGTAAAGCATCCCAACCCACTGTGTGTGCAGCAGTCTCATTCAGATTCATATAAGAATATTAGCATCGTACTTAAAAGCTACTGCTAATACCACCCCCACAATAGATGAAGAAAAAACCTAAATGCTACTGCTTTACAACTCAAAGTATGGAGGCACACAATAACTAACTCCACTTCTCAGTCTCCCATTAGCTTCATAAATGGAACGTAAGTACTGATGTTGTTATTAATACATCGACAACCCATATTTCCCCCAGCTATTCCTAAAAGGCAGGAATCACTTTCACTACTCTTAATTTTAAATCAAAAGTCTTTAATGAGCCCAAGCAGTTTACCTCACCATCAAGTTCAATAAATCAGAGAAAAGAATCAATGGGAAGCATTTCAAAATGTAGCCTTGGTAACGCACAAAATGCTTCCACAGAACGTACGCTCATTTGCTTTATTTGCTGCTTTAGAAACTGGAATATAACACATAGACAGAAGGACATTAGCATCACGACATTGCATCTCCCGAGCCTAACACTGCACGTGTACTCCTAGAAGGCACTTTTCGCAGTGTGCTTTAAAAAGCTGCAGCCTGGCAACTTAGATGATTGAAAACTAATCATATTTCACGTCGACAAAATGGAAAATGGAAGTGTTCAATAGGAAAAAATAATCCATATTTATTCTTTATGTCCATGCACAGCACTTTAAATGTAATTTGGTCCATGCTTTCCACTGATAAAATGAGAACAAACTCAATGGTGATATACAGCATCTGTCATTTGAAGAATCAACATTTGTCAGTGTTACTACATAATTTTAACTGTGGCCCTACACAGTTCTCCTGCACACGACACTTAGATTGAAAATGGCTATTACTCTATGTGCCATTATGTGGTATTTGTTGGCAAATACCGATTTTTGAGTGGCAACATCATTATTCAATATTTATATACGTCTAACCAGGATAAACAACCTCTGATTCATGTTGAGATAAAAACTTCAAAATATTTTGCTGCTCATCTCAGTATGCTGTAACTAAGGTGTTTACTAGTTCTTATTCCAGCCTGATCCGAAAGGCATACCATTATCCCCACAGCTCAGTTAAGCAAAAAGCCCTTCTCTTTAGAATAGCCTCTCCTAGCAGCTGGGGAATATTCACTAAATAGAGATGCAATGAAATAGCATCATTTTTCACCCTTTGTACATCTTCCCACAGTGCCAAGGACAGTCTGATTTTGAGTAAAGTGAACTTCTAATATTACCACTCTTTAGACTTCTCAGTTTTCCTCCTGGTTGTTTTTTTGAGTGAAAAAGAGCATTTCTTTCTCAGCTTCACTAACTGTTGCTGCTTATCTCCTACTTGAATCGAGGATGACCTTCCAAAAGTGGCAGTTGCTTGCTACAGTGGCACCCAGCCATAAAGTGTTGTTCAATTTTACAAGTTAAATGAGCATCAGACAAAAGTTCTGCTAAGGAAACAGAAATAAAAAGCAGGGTGTTTTTATTCATAAATTTCAAACAAATAAAGGCACTTTCACTATAATGATATTAATGAAGACAATTTCTAAGGCAAGCGCTCACTTCATGGCTGGTTTTTTTGGTTTTTTTCTACACAGTAAGCATCACAGGTTTGCATCAAACCATCAACTGTTCCAAAAAGGTCATCAAAAAGGCAGAGTTTAGGGATAAACTGGTTTCCTTTTCAACCATACCTGAACCCGATCTGCTCTCACACAGAGAAGTCCACCCAAGCTGACAACTGCATCTCCCCTGCAGCCACGCACACTACCACGTGAAGACTGCCTTAAAAAAACCTCCTAAATTCTATGACACATAATTCACCAGGTCAATGTTTTGTTACTTACAAGGCACAGCATGGCGATAAAGGTTATCTCTAATAGTCTGCTGCAGATCGTGATCCGGCGATCCTTTCTGAAACCTCTGGTTGAGATAATGTCTCAGGTCTTTGTTCAGTCTGCTTCCTGCAAAGAAAAAACAGCCATTTATTTATTTCTAAATGCACACAATTAACATTTCCAATTCTGGCAAATGTTAGACTTCCATTCAGAGTCCCCTAAATTATGGCATGCTGACTTTACGAGCGGAGGCTCATCTTCCTCTACAAATGGCTAATTACCAAAAATAACTTGCTGTAAACAAGAGGTCTCTCTTGTCTCATAATGCATCTTTCTTCCTGTGGTGTTAAACAGATCATCATTCCCTTTTATCACTTATTTGTCTGAACAAATGGAGAAAGACAGATGATGTGAAAAAGAAGAAAAACAATAAAGGTAGAATATTGCTTTTGCAACTCACTGGAGGGTGAGTTGGGCAGACAGACAGAAGGCAAAGCCACTTCCATTGGAGGTATAACACAGCTGAACATGGCACAAAAATCAATCAAGTGCTTTGCACCGGTATCTACCCCAGCACACAGTAGGAGTTAGAAAAGAACTGACTGAAGGAGTTAAGAGCACCCAAAGTCCTTTAAAACAACAGAATTAATACCAACACTCTTCACTTAAATCTATTCATTTTCCCATTCAGTTCTGAACACTTTCAGAAGTGAGAATAACAATAAATTATTTGAAAACAAACCTAAAGAACCCACACAAAAGAACTCTATAAACCAAAAAGAAACGTAGTTGTTAATGAACGCTGCTAGTTGCTGAACACCAAATTCTTGCAGCAGAATATAATCAACTGGAGCAACTTAATGAAGTCTTTTCCCAGAAATTAAATATTTCCAAACCTGGAATAACTGATATTAATTTGACTGAAGAGCAAAAACAACCCCACAAAAACATATGGACAACAGGGATAGAAACTCTTCTGTTCTAAAAAGAAAAGAAAATAAAAAACCCACTGGAAGAGCTTCAGAGGAACACAACCAGGATGATCAAAGTCTGGAGCAGTTGCCATACAAGGACCAAGAGAGCAGGCTGGGATGCTGCAGCCTGTTGCAGACATCCATCTCCAACATGCCCAGAGGGTGGAGACTGGCTGCTCCACACCTTTTCTAACACAAGGACTAGGAGACACCAACAAAAGCTAAACGAGAGCTTGGTTCAAAACCACACACAGCGGCAGTAGCTCACACAGGCTGTGGCACATCTCCTTGCTGGAGAGCACTGTGCATGCAGAACACTGACTGGGGAGTCTCCGGGTAAGGCTGGAAAAGCACCTGGAAGACTGACCCATCGCAGGGTTGCAAAAGAGGGTGTAGGAAATCCCTTGAGCTGAAAATGAGTGGCTGGGAGACCTGGGAAGAGAAGTGGGGGAATATAAAATATCTCACTCTTTTCCTTTGCTAGGCATCTTACTTACGTCAACAGCTGGAGCCAGAATGCTGGGCTACATGGACCTTGGGCTGAACCACTGCAGCTGTTTCTATGGTCTTTTATAATTTGCATTTTGATTTTTTGGACTGTGAATATGTAATGCAGAGATCATCTCAATACTTTCTGACACTGAACACAGCATCACAGTTGCAGGTTCCCGGCTGAAGCCTCTAGGAACCACTGCAGAACAAATCAAGAATAATAATACTGCAATGGAGTGCAGTCGGACAGTGGGTCTGGGAGGCAGCAGCAGTACCAGACAAAACAGAGTGCAGACCCTCAAATGTCCATGGGCACGAGCAGTCTATCTGCCTAATGCAGTCGCAACATTTTAACAGATATGTTAGTTTAAAAACAAAACGAAACACAAAAAACCCTAATCAAATTCTAAAAAATAAATAGGTGATTTGTATTTAGGTTCTCCAGATAGCTTTTTTTTTAAATTTAAAAAAAAAAAAAAAATCTTAATGAAGAAAGGATGGCTTAGGCAGCTATTAGAAGAAGAAAAATTTTTGAAGACTAAGATGCTCATTACAGAAATGGTTTAAACAAAAAAACAAATTAAGGCAGATAAAACTGGCTCAACGCATTACCCTAAGTTACCCCAGCCACACCTCTCACTCCAAGAGCAGATTATCAACCCATTTTCTAATAAATGATGTCTGGTTATTATACTATAAAATAGTTTCCCACACAGGAGGCACTTGGAGGGCCTAGAAGACCTGTGGGCTACAGTTTTCCAGTATCAGAGCTGACCTTCCAAACTCCAGATGTCTGATTTCATACCACATCGTTTTACTCCAGAGGCTCAAAAAAAAAATGAGCATCTGCTGAAATAATAAAGCATTTCTTTATCTCCGAACTAAACAGCATGTATTTTTCTTTGCACAAGAGATAGTAAGACGAGGTGGTTTCTCATAGCAAAGAGAACAAATATGACAAACAGTTTGGACATAATGCAAGGGCTTATTCCATTGAAGAAATTAATGCACTGAACTGCACGTATCACGGGCTTTCTCCTGAAATACTGACTCATGTCACAATAACGTCTAGAGGTGAAAAAGCTCTGCTGAACTAGGGCTTGTCTGACCACAGAAAATATGCAATTTACTGATGATATCTGCTTTTAGCTTCCCTCTGTGCCCATTCTATCTAGCACCACAGTCTATTATGGCCCCCGCTGGAAAGTTTGGTTATTTGGTTTATGCAGTAGCTGGGATTTCCCAGCTGAGTGACGGATGCACGAGCCAAGATGGCAGTTGCAAAAAAACAGGGGCTATAGAAATACTTACACTCACATGACTGTCCCCTGAGGGAGCTCACAGTGCTGCTCATTTATATGACATTTATTTTAAATGTGGAGAAAAAAAGGGAAAAAAAAAAAAAAAAGGAAAAAAAACCCAAACCAAAACCAAACAACCAAAAATGCTTGTTAAGGCTTTCCCCCCCCCCAAATTCCAGAAAATTCTTGATGAAATTAAAGGCTTCTTGCAGCCCTGATGATCTCAGCTCAGCAGCCACTGAGCCCACGGCTGTGGACAAAAGCAGGCAAAAGCAGGCTCACCCCATGCAACTCATTCCAGAGCATGGAGGAAGAAAATGAGCTAACACAGAAACTAGCTCCATGTAGAAAGCTGCCAAAAGGATCCACCCTGGAACATTCTGGGTTCTGTACCATCTGAAACGTTTCACTCCACTCTGATTAGCTTATCCAAAAACATCCTTAGACCTGAGAGGGCACAAGCTTGATATTGGCATTATTTAGTAAATTCTAGTGCTAGACATACGTTTATAAAATGTAGTAAACCCTTTTTGAGCCTTAAATAAATAAATAAATACACCTGCCATTTGTGAGAATCTGAAAGATATGCCAGCAACATCTCAGCAACCTCCTGTGTGCAAACAGTAGCAGTAAAATTCATTCAGATCCCCAGGGACACCCCCTTCTCATACATGCTTCATCTGAAAACAAATGTCACCCTCTGATGGCTCCTGTCCACCAGGCTGGGTGCAAGGCCAGGCTTCCAGAACCATCCGATTGTATGCAAAAGTATTCCCTTTGTAAAGTTTAATTCCTTGTATAAATTTTGCTCAAGAAAATACCTGACACCAGTTTCCTTAGAGATGAGCTGTGTTAACTAGAAGTGTACTACTATCCTTCAAAATACTCCTCTGTTCTCAAGGAGATTGGATTTTACATTTACTCTATTGAGATCCTTTCTTTTCTTCTCTGCTAAAAGCATGTGAAGAGATCTTACAGTGAGAATAGTAGAGGAACAAAAAATGCAACCCAGAAACAGCAGTTTCCAAAACAAAGGATATAGGTCTTAAGAGCCAGCATTCAGCTCTTCCTTCCTGCTAGCCAGCATATGTTGGAAATGTGTTTATTTGCACACAGAAAAATCACCTTCTTACTTCTGTAATCAAAATTAGGCTGATATATCTAGCTTTAGAAAAATCAGATAAAAAAAAAAAAATTATTTCCTACTAAACTCAACAAAATTCACATTTTTAGAAGTAAAAGATATTGAAAATCGGTTTTTGTTGCAAGTTTCCTTCCTTTTTCCTTAGTGAATGAAACCAATGTATTTCTTTATGTGAAGATATAGAGAAGCAACTTTCCACTGGTTCTCTACCCACAGTACTACTCCAAATCTGAGATGTTTCCATCATTATCTGAATCCTTTTTATCTTTGAATGAAACAAAGGGCAACTCACCAAATAGCTGGTTTTCTCAATTATTCTTCATTATTACACTGCATTTTGGAGTACATCAATCATCCTCCCAAACCATTATATCATAACAACAATATTTTAGTAGCAAAAACAAAACCCAAGGGGGAAATACAACATCTTTCATATTACAAAAAGATAATAAAAAAAACCTACTGACATACAGTTTTCTGAGAAACAATAAACTGTGCTTGTCAATTTTGTCCAGGTAAATACGTAGCCTCGATGTTTTTGTGATTAATGAAAAATATTGACTGTTTCTAAATATGCTTCTTTCAAATCCACAACCCTCTGTCACATATTTGTCCTCCAACAGTTACTTATTATTAAAGTCACTTGAGAAACTATGCTTTAAATTACACTCTGATGCTTAGTGCTACAATTTCCAACTTTTTCAGGGAAAAAAAATCTGCACGCAAGATGATCTAACACTGTCTTTGCTGCATAAGAACATCCATCTCTTCGAGAGCACCACCACCAGCGAGCAGCAGCACAGACCTGGGGGGCTGAAAGCCTCTTGCCTTATTGACATATGGGCTTCCAATAAGGAAAGCAGACTGCATCAATGACCAAGCAAAATCTGATTATTTTTTTTTCAAGAAAAAGCTAAGTGTGAACATCGCAGGGCAGACAGCACCTTCCTGCCAGCTTGTAGATAGTCTGTGCCAGAACTGAGCAATATGTATATTCTGAAGATATATTTTGAACTCATGTTTTATGCATTTGGAAACTATCGTTTTATCGTTTATGTTTCTATGAATTACAGCAGCTGTTTTATCCCATTTATGTATTGAGATGGTCACAGATAATCCTGATAAATAGCTATAGTCTGACAGAGCCTATAGATGCTTGGGCGAAGATGGGTCAGGGTCATGCCTGGGACACGGTGGTCTCTGACCTATATTACAATCCTATAAGCAGGTTTACACTAGTATATATTTTTGCTCTAGCCTTCTTTGGGAAGGCTACCAATTGGTACATTCACAGCCACCGATAGCATCTGAACTGGAAAAATCCATTTTCCATTCCTGAATTGCAGCAGAATCGCCCTTCTCTTGTCAGGATCTCCATTTAAAGGCGTCTTTAGCGGAGGGATTCTCTGTGAGCAGACAAAGACCATTTCAAAACAACAGGGCCATGAAGCAATGAAAGGTTAAGGGCCTCGCTAAAGGGATAAAAGTGCAATAGAGTCATCTGGATTAAGATTCTCTCTCACCGCCCTGATGTCTACATCAAGAGGGGAGGATTCAATTTTTTTAAAGACACAAAGATTGCGCATGTTGGATTTGCAGTATAAACCCCTGATTATAGCATACTGTCTTTCATCTGAAGATCGCTATCTGAAGGTATTTAACAAACATTAATAAGTTATCATGGTTGGCAGGGTTTTATTTCTGTGCTACAAAATGCAGAACTGCAGATAAGGAATTTAAAAAAAATAAAAAATCAACCCAACAAAAAACAAGCCAAAGAAAAACCCACAAAAAAACCCCACTTGTTAAGAGGCATGAGCAGAGAACCTGCAGCTCACATTTTCTAAAGCACCAAGTGGATTTGCAATCTCAGTTGACTGGTCTTACAGCCAGGTGACTTCAGTCATGCTTCTTCCTCCAAGGCTGCTGCTCTACCCAGCAGACAGACTCAACACAAACTTATCTACATTTAGAGACAAAAGAGCTCCCCTAAATTATCAAGCGTAGTAACTTAAACTGGTTATAAACCAGTCAACTCTCTTAAAATCATCTCCCTTAAAAGAAAACCCATACCCTAGGTTTTTATAAAGAAATGTTAAAATATTAATGAAGTAACTAAACAACTTCTCAATCTGTTGTTAAATTCTTACAAAAGTGGGGTGTATACAGGTCTCCTGGGAAGCTGCAGCCACTTCTTAAAACTTTTCCATACACACAATAGTGCCAGGGCACAACCACTGTATCTTATTCATGTTTTTAATAGATTTTCCTCACGTCCTCATGTAAAGGTGGCCCGGATACTCATGCGTATATTTTGTTACTGTCTGGAGAGACTCATATTCTATTTCTGGATCAATTAATATAATCATTTTCATGGCAAGGTTCAGTAGGCAGCAGCCCATCTTAGAAGACAAAACGAAGGCTGAGTAGAATTTTATTATTTAACAAGACTGCGCTGGTAACCACATCATCATCAAATATTCCTAATCCCAGCAGTTGTTAGGGAAATGATAATAGTTTGTGCTATATCATTTCATTCTGTCCCATCCTTGTCTTCCAGCTGCTGTCCAAAAGTGATTATAAATAATGGGGCTATAAAATCTATTCAATAATTAGAAGATTCATTGGCCATATGCCAGCAGTGACAAAAGAGAGTGATTTATGTAAGATGAGTCTGTCACATCTGCCAGATCACAGTTTCATTACGCCTGTGGCTTTAAGGTCACAGTTTAACACTGTTCTAACAGCCATTTGTCAAGGGGGTGCTGGGGAAAAGAGGAGAAATACATCATGGTTTTGTTTGCTTTCTTGTTTTAACTACTAAGTAAATAAGTAAATATAGTCCAGTACCTACATTTGTTATTTCATGCCTCTTGTGAGGTCAAAGACACAAGAATATACAGTAAGACAGAAAACATTCGTCATGGTTGGCCAGAGTTCAAATAAGATCACAAAGCAAAAACATCCAGTTTAAAAGCCTTAAGTATTCACGTGGCTTCTTAAATGCAATATAATCTAAGCATGTTCTATCTTCCAGCCACCCATGAAATGAAGGCACCTTGTAAACCCCTAACATGTTAGTAAATTAATTGCTACCACATTTTCCTAACACAAGTAAACTTAAAAACCTTTTATGGCTCAGTGTGCTAAAAAAAGATATTTAAACACGGCTATGGGAGTTCAGTTTAGTAATTTACATAGCTCAGTAGACACCTGATTTGATTCCAATTCTATTTTCTTCTCTTTTTTCATCTATCAAAACCAAAAACCACTCATGAACTGGGGTGCTAGGTTCAAACCAGTCAAATAAAGTCCAGACGTTTGGATGTTCCCCATAAATGTTTCAATATCCTTGTGACTGTCAATGATTGCTTCCATAGCAATGAGGACAGTCTCGGTTGACAAAAACTACTGGTCTGAGGGTACAAACTGGATCTTTTTTGGAAATGCTACATCCAGTCTCAATCAGTTTACTACTTTAATTCACACCAGCCTGCTATAGCCAGACTCCAGATAGATGAAATACTCAAGTGAGAGCCTAGACATTTGTGGTGTTCTAACAAATCCATACCACAACCAAAGCAAAATGACTGCCCATCCTTTACCTACCTTCCTGAAGGAAAACATAAAATACTTTCCAACTTTTATGCTTTAAAACCTGCTCAGAACAACAAAGCCACAACTACTGGAAAATCTTTCCAGTGGAAGGAAATTATGATAAGCTGGAGGGTTATGCTATAAAGAATTGTACAGAGTTACAGGATGAACTACCTCCACAGCAATAAAACTCAACTTCGATGGAGCATGGTTAAGACTTCAGCAGCAATCTAGCTGCTGAATCAGCAGAGAGCACTTCAGTGCAGCTAGTAATTCCTGTCCGGAGAATGAATAACACTTGTTACTTTATTACTAACAGAACTTCTTAAAATATTATTTTAGGTGTAAGTTGTGAATCTGAAGGAGATGTGTTCACTCAAAACTTTCGGGTGGTGTTCAGAATCAGAAGCAGGCAAGAGCTTTCTTAGCACAGTACCTTTTGGTATCGCTCTCAATCTGCATGGGTGAATGAACCAGCACTGAAGTGGTAATTCACCATTTGCTGCTACAGAAATGCACTTAACAGATCATAAATTCCCGGTGAAACTTTTCTATGGGCACCTAACCTAATCTACTGTATTCACAGGGTGCTCCACCTTATTTTTCGCACATTAATAGTGATTCATATTTCTACTGTAAATTTAAACTAATAGTGTTAGAGCTGAGAAGTGCCAAAAAATCCCACAGAGCTCAAGCCTGGAGGTTGAAAAGCAAAAATATTATCATTCATGCACCAGGCCTGAAAATTCCGAACACTTGTGACAAATACGCTTCTGTTGCCCTCAGCTGAATTCAGATCAGCAATACCAGCAAACGCAGCAGAAAGCCCCAGCCTTTCTCCCCCTTTGGCCTCTTCAAGCTTCTGGTGCCCTCAAGTTTCAGTCTTGAATTTCTCAAAGCTCCTGGAGAAGAAACTTTCCTTCATCCCCCAACATCTCTGCAGCCCAGGACAACGGTGACCTGGGAGAAGGGAGGCCATGCAGCCACATCAGTATCCCAGGAAGCGGAGAGCGTGGTCTGTGGCAGACAATGCCTGCAGGAAAGCTATCGATTACTATCATGGCCTAGACGGAGTCTGACAGCAGGATGTCCTAACATTGACAACGGTCTCAAAAAACAAGAGAAAACGGAGAAAGAATCTCACAGAAATATTACAGGAAAATATATCCTGAAGCTTTAAGCCACTACAATATTGATGGATGGGCACACGCTTCGCTGGGTAGAAAACTGGCTGGATGGCGAGGCCCAAAGAGCTGTGGTGAAGTTCAGTTGGCGGCCGGTCACGAGTGGTGTCCCCCAGGGCTCGGTTTTGGGGCCACTCCTGTTTAACATCTTTATTGATGATCTAGACGAGGGGATCGAGTGCCCCCTCAGTCAGTTTGCAGATGACACCAAGTTGGGTGGGAGTGTTGATCTGCTCGAGGGTAGGGAGGCTGCAGAGAGACCTGAACAGGCTGGAGCCGTGGGCTGAACCCAACTGGAGGAGTTTCCATAAGGGCAAATGCCGGGGGCTGCCCTTGGGCCACAACAACCCCCAGCAGCGCTACAGGCTTGGGGAGGAGTGGCTGGAGAGCTGCCAGTCAGAGAGGGACCTGGGGTGTTGATTGACAGCCGGCTGAACAGGAGCCAGCAGTGTGCCCAGGTGGCCAAGGCGGCCAATGGCATCCTGGCTTGTGTCAGCAATAGCGTGGCCAGCACGGACAGGGAAGGGATCTGACCCCTGTACTCGGCACTGGTGAGGCCGCACCTCGATTCCTGTGTTCAGTTTTGGGCCCCTCACTACAAAAAAGACATTGAATGACTCGAGCGTGTCCAGAGAAGGGCAACGGAGCTGGGGCAGGGTCTGGAGCACAGCGTACGGGGAGCGGCTGAGGGAACTGGGGGGGTTTAGTCTGGAGAAGAGGAGGCTGAGGGGAGACCTCATCGCCCTCTACAGCTCCCTGAAAGGAGGGTGCGGAGATAGGGGGATGAAGTAACATACGACAGGACAAGAGTGAATGGCCTCAAGCTGCACCAAGGCAGGGTTAGACTGGATATTAAAGAAGCATTTATTTCCAGAAGGGGTTGTTGGACATTGGAATGGGCTGCCCAGGGAGGTGGTGAAGTGCCCATCCCTGGAGGGGTTGAAGAGTCACACTGACATAGTGCTGAGGGATCTGGTGTAGTTGGGGACTGTCAGTGTGAGCTTAATGGTTGGACTGGATGATCTTCAAGGCCGTTTCCAACCTAGATGATTCTGTGAACTGCATCTACAGTTCTAGATCCCTTCTGTGTCTGAGTAGGTCAAGTGTCCACAGTGTTGGTGGGTGACACAAATTGCTGGGGGTTGCTAAAGCTGTGTCCACATGATGGAAAACCTGATTCTGTTGATTTCTGTCACAGCTTTGCTATAGGCTGCAGCAAATTTCCATGCAGAGGGGCCCTACCTTAAAGCAAAGGCACGAGGAAGAATATAAGGACATTTTCTGCTCCTCCTTTCTTAAAGGATGTGAAATCTTTTGTGTCTATACAGAGCTTATAGCATCATGACACTGAATAAAGGATGACATTTCTCAAGAGAAAGTGGGCAACCATACCTGCACCAGGAAAATCTAATACATGTGAAGCAAAAATACAGGTAACTGAAAACATGCAGCTCAAGCAGCAAGAAAATATAATGAATAGGAGAGGGAAGAGAAAGATCAGCAGTATTAATGACTGTTGGCCACAGATACCTCTAAAATGCCTATGAACTGGTCAGGCACAGAGCTTCAGAAACATGGCTTTATAGCAGCTGTAGAGCCAGCCAAGGTGCTTCTTGCCTACAGCATAGTCAATCATGAATCCAACTATCTAAAAGCTGAAGATATGTGTCCTCTTTTCTTCCTTCATGCTGCTTTCAAGAAATGCTGCAAGCTCCCTGCTCTTGACTCAGCTTTTTGTTTTTCTTTTTCACTTTGAAGAATCCACAGACACACAACAAGGAGGGAGCCCAGATGATGAGGTGGTCTCTGGGAATGACAACAGAGAGCAAGGTGAGCCACAGTGAGAGAAGGGTCCTGCTAGGATCACTAATGCAAAATATTTTCCTACTAAAATGAAAAATCTCCAGGATAAAACTGATTAATAGCCACAGCTGCTATTAAGGTTTTCACAGGAAAGCTTGGGGAGGTAGGCGTGCAAAGAACAAAGTAACGCAGCATCCTCTAGACCTGTTTACAATGAAATCTGGATTAGCATCACACTAAATACTTTAGACAGCTCTGTGGCCAGATCAGTGTTGAACTAAAGGCTTGAAGTTAACTGGTTGACAACCAAGCTGTAACATTAAAGTCGTGTCCATAAATGCTTCCTCTTGGCTGTGACCTTAAACCAAATGCCCAGAGCAAAGCCTCAGCTCCGCAAAACTTCACAGAAACCCAGACCCAGAGGTGAACTTTGGCAAGCTGAGACATTCCTCCAAGGAAGGCATTTTGTCTTGAAGACAAAGACACTGCTGTGTTGGGGCTTTTTGCACTTAGTGTTCCAGCAAGGAAGAGCAATGAGAAGTAAGAAGCGGTCATTAGTGGCACGAATCACTGATGTTGCCACGTAGGCTTTTTTTTAAAAAAAAAAAAGAAAAAAGAAAAGAAAAAACCTCCTACACATCCGAAGTGAATGCAGAATGAAATCATTGTAAGAGAGCGGAATGGGATGAAGCCTCTTTCCATGAGTGGCTCTGAAAGATTCAGGCTGAGTGCCTCACGCCCCGTCTGCACTAAGCCTTTCCATCAATGAACACAGACTGGGTTACGTGAGCAACCCAATCTTCCGGTAATACTTCATCAGGAAAGCATAGTCTGCATGGGAGCCACAAAACAGCATTTGTCACTGACACCTACTCTGTAAAACTGTGTTGCATGAAGCAACCTGGATAAGGGAGCATTGTTTCTTTTCCTTTGCTCTGACTCAAAGCTGCCAGCAAGCCTTTCCTTTTCTAGGATGCAGGGCGGGCTTAGGGAGGCAGCAAAAGCAGGGCAGAGGGTGAAGAAGAAAGTCTAGATAGAATAGTAAGAACAAGAAATTAAAGATGAAAAGCACTTGCAGTCTTTCACTCAAAGGCAACGACCCGTTTCTGGAAATTAGATGCATCTCTCTCTGTCTCCTGAAAGGAGTTACCATATGTTCTAAAAGTAGGATATAATTTTTGAGCTGTAAAAGCCAAATCAGCTTGAGAAACAGACGGCATTACAATGCTTTAGCAGAACAAGCCCCACATAACAATATGCCAACAAACTCATTTTCTAGAATGGCACTAGGAAAATATTTGCAAAATCTGAAACCCATTCCCTAAATACAGCATTTGATTCTTCCAGAAAAATGGGAAAGAAGTGACATACATGCCTGTATTCAGGAATTTTGAGTAACTCATTATTTAGGGGGTTTTTGCTTGCTCTTCTAATTTAAGCACAGGTAGTGGGTTTTGGTGTGGGTTTATTTTTTTTTAAAACATGACCTCAAACTCCTTCAACAGTCAAGCTAAGTTTCATCCTTGTTCTTTGATTGCTGGAGGGACAAACTCCCATTGCCCAGCCAGGTCACCTCTGAATACTAATCACAGCTTTATAGTTTTTTACTCTGCCCTCACTGGCTCCTGGGCATATGTCAATATTAACAGCCTGATTTCCAGAGGTACTGAATACATAAAATTTAATGCTGAGAACCTGTGGTGGTCAGGCCATAAATGCACACGAAATGCAGACATTGTCAGAACACTAGAATTGTGATGCTGCTTTTTTTTTTTTTTTCCCCCTCCTCACATGTATCTATCAGACAGAAAATGTTGTCCTCCTTGGAAGAAACCAGGTAAAAATCATAATGTGTCCATTGGAAGCACTGTCCAAAGCATGAGCCGACTGACAGCCCATTCTCCACCCATGGCTGGATGATGCGTACTCAGGGGCACCAATGTCTCATCGAAGAAAAAAAAAAAAAATTATCTCCAATATATTCATTTACAGAAGGCTGCAAATTAATTTTCCAACCTGCTCTAGTAATTTCTTAGAAATAAGACTTGACAAGAAACAAAACCAGAAACAAGACTTGCTGCGGTCTTGACATACCAAGTGAAGGTCATCTTCCTACTATGTATTATTTTCAAAGAGCACACAACTAAGCTTAACCTGAGATGGACCTTCTTTTTTAAAAAAAACCAAAACCCCAAATAATTACACATTTGTGGACATATAGAAGAGACACCAAACCACTAACATACATAAATGAAGCACACACGCAACAACACTTTGTGATTTAGAGAGTCAGGCTCTCAAAGCTGAAAATAATTATGAGCTAAATCTGTTGGGGAAAAAACATTTAAATGGAAAAATGTGTATAACAGTTGGGAGCTGTTGAAGCACACTTTACAAGAGGCACAAGAAGCCACAAAAATTGAGTAAGAAGGTCACACTGGTTAAAAAAAAAAATAATCTGACTTACAGGCAAAGTGATTGCAGCTCTTTTTAAATTTTATATTGTAGACAAAGGGAAAAGAAGATCTAAGAAACTGGACTCTAGTTAATTACTGTGACTGCAAATATTTTTGTTATATTTTTAGTCTACCACTGGAACAGTCTTCTGATGGTTGGAGTATATTCTTCATCCCTGGAAAATTTTACATCAAGATTTAATGTTTTTCTTGAAAAAAATACACTCAAGTTTAAAGTAGAATTGATTCAAACTAGTTCTATAGTGTCCTGAACTATTACTTGGAAATCTAATTTAGAAAGACAGTGCTGAACAAGCAGGTAAAAGATCTGAAAGAATGGGAGATCCATCAGCAATTTAAAAGAGTTGAGAGCAGAAGGATACAATGAGCAAAATCTTTTCAGTTGCCCAGTTGACCAAGAACCTACACAAGTTCAGAAAACCTCACTGGTAAAAGGAAAGCATTAACGTGCTGATTCCGTTGTAAAAGCAATTCAATACAAAGCATTGTGGGCCTCCCCTTTGTGAAGGAAATGAAAATGAAATTCTAAAATAAGATTTTTAAAGCACTGACAGAATAAATGAGTTGGCTGGAGCAAGCAAGAACTATGGCAGGCCAGTAATGAGTTTTAATAAAGTACTACGATATCTTATTGGCAAAACTCAAATTGTCAGCTATTCCACATAAACAATCACATAAAATGAAAACACTCTGATTCTCGAGACTGCCTCTTCCATGCAGAACAACCCTTCTCCTCTGTAACCACCACGTTAAAGACCAGTCAATGACAGCAGCTAAAATACTGAAAAACTTGTATTCAAAACCAAAAAACAAACGAACTTGAATAGCTCTGGTCTCTAACTTAAATTTAATACCTCATATAAAGCAAGTATGGCAATAAAAAAAAAAAAAAAAAAAAAAAAAAAAAACATCAACAAAAAAAAAACCACCACATGTACATGAAAAAGCTTACTAGGCTCTCTAACAATCATCTTTTTTGCCTTGGTCACAAGGTCTCGTTTTCTTAATGTGTGTAGGAGTGCCTGTACCATGTTTCTGTCACCCTAACTTTTCCCCCCAAGAAACAAATATGAATATTACAGATGGTAAAAACCACATTTTTTTTTTCAAACAGGAAATAAATGTTTATATGCGGCATACAGCAAAATATATATTTCTAAAGACAATAGCTACAAGATTTAGATTTATTAGTGCAGGGCAGGAATTTTTAATGGAAAACACATTTTTTGAGGATAAGAATTTTAATTACAAAGAAATGGCATACAAATGGCTCCTTCAGATTTAAAGCAGAGCAGTGCTGCAACAGAATCAAAAGGACATGGTCTCTTTTGGTGAAAAATAGAATATTGGAATAAAGAGAGAAAAGCTCGACTCGAGCGTACGGCGGGTTAGACATTTTCCATGGAATGCTTTTGATCACAAAATGGCATTTGTCAAAAGGAAGACATTCTGCAGGAACATGACATTTCTGCAGAAATCAGACATAGCTCTGATGGCGCCTTTTCAGATCACGCCTTAGCTTTGCAAAGGCTACCCTGATCCTGGCCACCAGTTCATAAATTTCCAAGCTCAGTCCAGTCAAGCCCTTCTGCCCACATGCTTCATACCTTTCCCCTTCTTACAATCCTTAGAAAATTCAGACTGCAGGAATAAGAATTAGCACACTAATCTGAAAGCGGTGGCTTATGAAAGGCTAACGATAACCGGGTTAACTCTTCACATTGCAAACAAAAAGGAAGCCAAAGCACCCGTTCAGTTCTGAAAACACAAAAAAAATTGGCATCTCCAGAATGAAGTTTCACAGATTCTGGTTTGGTAAAAAAGGAAATACAGGCCTGTTTGGCGTGAGGCCTCCCTTGTGTGAGCACATCTACTTAGCTGCAGGCATCTCATGCTAAAAACAATTAACTGGAAAAATACAAGACCAGAAGTGGCCAAAATACAGTTTCTCAGAATTCAAAGTGCAAAGAAACACTGGTTTCTTTCCCATTATATTACTGTTTCCAGAGGCAGTCTCGGTGGGATTCTTGTATATCCACAATGAATGGCTTTTGTGAAAGATTAACAGGAAAAGCAGAGATAAAATGTTTAATGGCTGCTGGCTTTGGGTTCATGGGATTTTTCCTGTTTTGCGGGATGCAAGTAGACCTGACCATGCTTTATGCGCGTTTTTGCCTGGTAACTGTTGGCTCTCCAGGCTCATGTGGCTCTAACCAATTTGCAATTCTGCCAGGAAATCTGCATGCTCAAGCATCAGCTTTAATATCAGTGCCATTAAAACCCACATCCACTTTATTTTTTAAATTATTTTGGTAAGTGTTCTGATGATCCAGCTCAAGACAAGAAGAGATACAATAGAAAGCAATAAAAATCGGCATGAAGTGTCTAAATACTAATTCTTCCTCCTTAACTTTTTATTCTTATTATTTTGGAGAGCTCTCCTTGTACTTTCTCAGTTGGTTTGCTAACAAACATTTTTTCAGCCCCACTTAATCAAATGCACTTGGACGGAGGCGTCTCACACTGATTCTGAAATGGAAAGTTCTAATCAGCTTAGCCTCAAACTCATTTTACGTTTCTCTTGCTTTTGGGAGCGCACAATCAAAGCTCTAGAAGTCCAGCAAAGTTGGAAGACTTTTGATGCAACACAGCCTTTAAAACAAGGTTAGGAGACTGGCCCTTTTGTGATACGATGCTCCCCAGTTGCTGCCTTTCCACTTCTGCCCAGACCCAGAAGTTTCATTCAAAGTATATCCAAAGTTGCTACATAAACACCGTGTACACACAAGCCTACACTGTCAGCACATAAACGGCAGATGCGTCTACACAGGCTGACAATTGATTTACTCATAATTTGCAACCCCTTCCAAAGGAACTAGACTTCCTAGCAATCAATGAGAAAATAATCTTGTTAGCAAATAAGCCAAGGTTCTTTTAAATTAATCAGTTCTTTTTCATCCAAACAGTACAGATAATGAAAGAGATGATGACATTTTACATGACCTATAAAGAGTAGAGTTTCTATTTTAAGCTCTCCTTCGTAAGGGTGCCAGGATGATTATGTTTTGTTTACTGGACAGAATAATCTCTTATTTGTTAAGGCTTGAATGCAATTTTATACAGTACAAAATTTTATCTTCTATTGTCTTAATTATCATCTGGAGGGTTGAAACACGAGATGATGGCACAGAACAAAATGAATATTAATGTGTTCTATCTGCAATTTAAAGAGAAAGGGAAAGGACTTGGAGCTTTCCTTTGCTCATGTGCTCAACATGCTGCAGACTAGTGAATTATATCCCATTTAGCTGTTATTGTTTCTCCAAGTAGCGTGAAGACAACAGACATCAACCTTCTACAGACTCCCTACATTTCCAGTGTTCAAATACACCACCTTTTCCTCTCATTTCCTTTTACGTAATTTGCTAAAAAATTTTTAAATGTCTCCTGCTTTGAATGGTGCACCAGGCTACACCGCTGGTTTTTAAACTTTTTATAAGACGCCTTTATCACCTACAGCATGTTCTCATGTCAGTGTGAAGGCGCAGGAAGCGGGATCCTCCCTTTTCTCTCATTTGACTCATCTGCATCCTAACAGCTAGTGAATTCAGCATCTAGAAGGTGGATGTAACCCTGGAGGAGGTGCGGCAAAAGAGAATAGTCTCAGATGGTGAACAGCGCACAAGGATATTAGTGGGTTTTCTACCTTCCTAGGGAAAATCAAGAGGAGTTTAAGGTGCTGATTTTTAATTAAAACAAACAATAATGCATGGCCTGACCAGTCCCGAGTGATTTCAAAAGTATCAATACGGACTGAAAAAGACAGTGGTTACTTACAATGCCACATGGTTTAATTCTTTTGTAGTTTCATCCTGCTCTATCAATACTGACCTTTCCGGGTCTGAAAAAAAAGGAAGAACTAAAAGGTTTTTTTATTCTCTTTTTTTTTTTTTTTTTTTTTTTTTTTTTTTAGAGGAGGAACTGGGTTGGGCTTTGTTTTGGAGCTTTTTCAGCTCCGTACACGGTGTTCGAAATTTTAAATACTTAACAAAAATCGAGAAAAATACCAGTTAGTAGCAGGTTGGTTTCTAATTTTGAACTGATATGACAGTCAAGCTATACTGACAAAAAAAATTTCTGTATTTCCGGGAAAGAAATTTAAGTTGCCTGAAAACACAGAAACAAAGAGTCTGCATGGCTTATCAAGATAATTCCTTTTAAGTTTAGTTTTAATGCAGAAGGAAAAATAGCTGCATCAAGACATATGTGCCTCTGTGGCATCTTGCACTCATTGAGAAAGTGAAGTAAATGTCTCAGGTTTGACTTGGCTCTTGTGGACTCGAGGGGTAACTCTGAACACAGCAATGACAATATAAACGATCCTTTTCTGCTTACGCAGTTCCATATCGTGACTATTTTAACCACAACTGCATCATAGTTTCTTCTCTTTAGGGTTCTTTTTGTTTGCTTGTTTTTACTACTCTGCAAAACCCCCAAAATGCATAATTCTGCTTTAGCAGCTCCAAATTCAATCAAGTGGATTAACTTTATGCCCACCTAAGCAGTGCTCAGAATATGAAAACATTCACCAAGGCATTTCTGTTGCAAGCCCAGATTCACTGCAGGACATGCCAAAACAAAGATAGCACTGTACACTCACTGTGTCACCATTAGGATAATCCACCTGGGGCAGGAATACTCACTGACTGGAAGCTAGCAGATGCTGATATTCACTGTGCAGAATTACAGAGACGAAAACAGTACGAAGTGTGTTTTAAAGGCATTAAAAGACTGAGGAAAGCACTCCAATAAACCACAGAAGAGTCTGAATTAGGTGATAATAATCACCACCACTCCTCTCAAACCCAACAAGAGTCAAGTGGATGGGAACTGAGGTTCTTCACAGCTCCAGTTTATGTGGGGGAGGGGAGCGGAGGTTGCCTGGGGTTTGCAATGGTCTGTCCCAGAACCAGGCACCCCCGTAACACCTGCACTTCACTTGGGGGGAGCAGAGCCCTGAGCTTTTCCTTCCACGGCCAGCAGCTCCTCTGGAAAACCACACTATCCTACTGCCCATCTCACACAAGCTTCAAACGCCAGGTCACCATCACCTGTGCAAGAGCTTATATACAGGAGTCCTCCTACTGTATTTCCAAATCGTTCAAACACACAACAGCATGTGTAGAACCTTGAACGTCTTCTGCTTAATGGATGACGTAGGACATTCAAACCTGAGCACCTACAAATAAGGATCAATACCTGTATATGTGCAATGTCACTTGCGATAATCAAATCAAGCTGCTCAAAAACATCCATCTAAAGTTGGGGGTTTTTTTGGTTTGTTGGTGTTTTTTTGTTTTTTTGGTTTTGTTTTTTTTTAAAAAAAAAAAAAAAAGACAAAAAGGAATTAACAGCCAAACAAAATACAGTTGAGAATGCAGTTAAGCTGACTGAGGTAAACTGAGAGCAAAACATATCTGATAAAGGATCAGATCATACTGTCTAGCAGGTTAGTGTCTACTGAACAGAAGGGCTGAAGAACATAAACACTCCAGTGTGTTAGCTATAAATCAGAGTTTAATGAAATGATAAGCTATTTATGCAAAGCATTCATAGCTATGACAATTCATTTGCACAAAGTGAAAATAGAGTAGAAATTTGTCAAAATGCAAATACAACCGTGACCTAATTGACACCGGGTCAAAACGTGAAGGGGAGAATCAAGTTCAAGACACAAGGGCTACAATTACTGTAGCGTTTCTTATAACATTTCTCTCTTTACATTGTGATTCTCCATCAAAAAGTAGACCTAAGGAACTCATTAATACAAAGGAAAAAAAAAAAAGAATCAGACATTATTAAAAAGGAAGCGAGAAATATGCATCTTACAGTTTGAATTAAGATTTCCTGACCGAGAATGCCTTTATCTTTCCAGGCAGAGAAGCAAAGTGATTTTGCAGAATTTAATTGAGAAATACAGCACACAAAAGGGCTGCTTATATGCATACCTCAGTGGAAGATACAGAGTAGAAATAAGTCCTCTGGACAAAAATGAGTATTGAGCAAACAATGTTGCCAAGAGTCATTGCTCGTCTATGAACTATCATGTTTAAATCTGCTTCTAAGGAAAGTCACATTGCTTCCCCAATAAAAAAAGCAGTTATTTTTAAGTTACTACAGTCATGATACACTAAACATAAATATATCCATGCCAAAGCAAAAGGAAGTACTTGCATTTCATTTTGAAAGTCACTGATCTGGTTAAGACATTGGTATTTTGACCACCAGATTTAATTTTGAAAGGATTTGAACAGCTTTGCTGTCCAGCAGCCATGAATAATTCTGTGCTTGAATACTTTTTATAGAAGCACATGAAGCAGAGCACCACCGCAACATGCAAAGCACAGGCCATTACTCTCACTAGGATTTTACATGGGCAAGTTAATACAAGCTAAACAAACTGTACGTTTCTCTTAACCCATCTAACTGACTTATTTTTTTGCTACATATATATATATATATATATATATATATACACACACACACACACACACACACACTTTATTTTTTTCAGAAACATTTTGGCTTCCATAATCAACACACAAATTGTTTTGATCTTCTTATGAACAGAAAACAAACGGATCGGGTGTTCTGTCTGTGCCCAATAGCACACATGCAATAGAGGCTTCTGAACACTTCTGCATCCCTTCAACAACCTATTTCAATAACAATTCACCTTTGACTTCACAGCCTGATTGCTTTAAGAAAAATCTGTTTCAATACTGTTCACACAACAGAAAGAATTGCTAATACCAGGAGAAGGTTGACTTGACTTGGTTGATAAGGAAGAACTAACCTGGGGCTCTTAGATGCACACATGCAAACATACACGAAGCTATCGATTCATTCATTTAAGATCCTGTTTTGTTCCTTCATTATAAAATGGGTGAGAAAGGCCTACAGGTGTTCAAGGGGAAGCCAGAAAAAGATACCTGACAGGATTCAGTTCAGTTCCTCTATCAGCTATTCCAGGAACTTATTAATGTCAAAGGAGTTAGGTCTGCATAAGCTAGAGGAGAATCAGAGCAACAGTATAAGCTGCCTGCATTAAAGACAGCAGCCTGCTGTGGTTGTCAGCACAAGGAAATTGTATGTCTCTGGTCGGTGTCTTCTACAACCTCTTCCTTGTATTTCCTCACAAAGGGTTTTCTCCTTTTTTGCATTTTACAGCTTAAAACTCTATAAAGCTTGCCAACTCCACCTTGCTTTTTTCTTCTTGGAAAATCATTAGAAATGACTGAAATAGTTCTGTGCAAATGAACTCACCGCCATCCCTTCAGCTCCCATTAAATGCCATTGTGAGTTTTATGTGCCCTGAAAATGACAATCGTATCCAACGCCTTCCTCTTCCAAGTCCTTCACTTAACCAAAGCAGCAGGCTTGATACTAAGCAAATTCCTGATTTCACAATGGATTATCAATTAAATATCACAGGAGAGATTTTTGCAGTTACACTTCAAATATGGTATGTGTCACAGTGTTGTGGGGGAACTGAAAAGAGAAAAGATGAAAACAGCATGGCTTGTCATCACTTCCATAATTTCATTGAGAAAATATTTCAGAAATATAAAACTGAATGGATGGGGTTTTAGGAAGACAAGTTTCTATTTACTATCTACAGTTTAGACAGAGCAGAGTGGCAAGAAACGCTAATGGATAAACTTAACTACACTAAAGTCCTTCAGTGGTTCAAGTTTGCCCTTTAGCCTGCTGCTATTTAGAAAGCTCCAGACTACCAAGTGAGTGATTGCTATTCTTACAGGCTCTTCCAGGACCACAAAGTCTCATTTTACTGGTATGCTTCAAATGTCATGCTCCTCTTGGCTAATACATGATAAAATGGTCCACAGCTCAGAAAAAAACGGTTCTTGCTGCTTAAATATCCAGTGACCACAGAAGTAAATGATAGGTGTGACAGAGATAAAAGTAGATGATGATGAGGAGGACAGACAATCTTGAAATGGAAAGGACACTTAACTATTTTTTTTTCCTTTTTCTCGTCTCTCTTTTCTTCTTTGTTTGTCTGAGAGAAACTGGATATTTTTCAAATACCCCAAATTAAGTTACCCTGCTTTTCATCTTATTGTGACTTCCTTTTAACAAACCCTCCTGTCTGCTCAGATGAGAGGCTCAATGAACTACCAGTCATCTTCCAACATCATTCATACAGCATCAAGCACCCTGAGCCTCATATACCAGTTCCAGTATCCACAACACAAATATACTGATAGATGTGTGCTACATACACACAGTTACACTCTTTTCTCTTCTACCTGAGGATAGAAAGTTATTTCGGGGACAGATTTTTATGTGTTCTAACTTCTCCAAAAAATAGTCAGACATTTCAGGAATAACGAGGATATTGAGAAACCCAAATTACTACTGCCATGCATCCTCATGTGATTAAGCAGAAACAGTTTAATTGTTCCATTACAGGCCAGTACCAGACACGACAGCCTATTTCCTTTGCTGTACAGGACCTAAAATAACCACAAAGAAGAGCAAATGTCAAGAGTTACTGTTATTACCATATGTAAAGTGCAGAGCAAAATTATTTCCCATCAGTTCTGCTATGAAGAGAGCATGATTCTAGGATTATAGCTTTCGTGCTGAATAGCATCACTGAAATTAAAGGCAGTTCAAAGTAGAACCATCTAATAAAACAATGAAGAAAGCAAAGAAAGTCTGCTGTAGCAACACAAAACAGCAGACCCTACAAACTGGCTGAGGCACAAAAGGAGAATGTGTTCCAGTCTTAATATTGGAGAAGGTGGTTAAAATGGCTGAAAAGCTTGTATCCTTCACTGTAATTTATTCAAGACCTGAGAACATCTTGAGTTTCTTATTAACTGTAGTAAAAATTCTGGTAACAAATCAACGTAGAAAATTAATAACATGAATTTGAAACTTTTTTCACATTGTAGGATTCAAGTCACATCTGTTATTTCATTGGTCAAGAAACCCCTGTAATACCACTACGTTAAGCTCCCATTTTTTTAATATTTGTGTGTATATCTTAACATGTATCGTGGTTATAACCCATTTTGTAGTCATACCTGTAATGTACATTGTGGACATTAATGCAACAGTTCTTATATGCAGGGCAGGGAAGCACTCGTTATTTTAGAAATGAAAAATTTTGATTCAGAAGGACATGTGGAATGCATGCAGACATAAGAGGAGGAGAAAACATCCCACTCAAGGCCACTTGAATGCCTGACCCAAGCGCTCTTACCACTCTTGGCCTTGGAAGTGACATTGCAGAGAGCAGCAGAGCTACCAGCAGTCATAAAGAGCACTCAGTTAGGAACTGCTGGGGGCACAGAGCAGTTCTGAAACATTTTGTGAACACATTCTTCCGTTTAGATTCCATCCTCTCAGTGTGGTTTTATCACACGGCACTATAATGATTCATTATGCTATAAATTATTTCAAGAGCAAAGACTAGGACTGTGCATTGAAATGCACAGGGCAACCATGAAAATCTCAAAATCTGTCAACAAATGAAGCTCATTTGGAAGAAATTGAATACAAAGGGCAGCTATGAAACCACACAGTGTAGAGCAGCAGGGAATTGGTGCTATGGCATGAACTTGAAAGCAACTGTCAATTTAGCATTTCTCATGATTGAAAGCCATACAAACCCAAGGGTCTCGAGGCCAAACAGAGCTGTCTGCCTGGGACAGGAATCCAGCCCGACCGCATTGTTACCAGGTTCAGTCTGCAACTAACTGGGAAAAAGTAAAGAGGCGCGAGCACTCTATGCCTGGTAAGGGAAGGGAATGTATTAAGGTACAGATTATGTCTTCTCTTTTTCAGACAGCCCCAGGTTTTGCTTGGCTGCATAGCTAAATAAAAGAAACCAGTGACAAAGTTAGAAAGATGAATTTTCTAGTTTTCAAGTGGAGCATACTAAAATACTCCCAAAACGGGCATTTAAATTGTCATTTTTCCCCTCTACATGACTGGGAAGGAATCACTCTCCATCTGCCTCTATGATTAAGAGGGGATGACGGCACCATCCAGAAAATACAGTCAAGAGACGTTCACTGCTATGAAAAAGTCAGTATTTCTCCCCATTTATCTTTCTTACCACACAGATGTGAAATTCTAAACAGTTCAGCTGCCTACTTTGGTCACCCAAAAACTTAAGAGTTATCAAGAAATTGTATTTAATACACTGGCATTGCTATACTGCTGTTAACCTAATTAATTGTGTAACTCTACATTATCTGAACATACTAGCAGAAACGCATGGCATTTTTTTAAAAAAGTCATCCATCCCCTCTCCTTTGCTAGAACAAATTCAGCCACTTCTCGAAAGTAAAAACAGGCCAAGGCAGATCCAAACTCTTTGAAGATATTGATTCATAGCCTACTGCCTCAAGGACTTTTTTACTTGTAACAACCTTCAATAAAACTTGCACCATTTTTTTTCTGTAATGCAAACTGTCAACTTCTGGATTGCAAGAGGTCGGTTTCCCACATTTCATTCACTTTATTATAGGCAAGGGGCTTTGTCCTACTGAAGCATGGCTGGGAATGCTTTGGTTGTCATTCTAGTTCACTATCAGTTGCAAAAGGAGAACCAATGTTTTTCCAAAACAAGAGGTAAAAAAATATTTTATAGATTCTGGGTAAGGTGGTTAGGCTATAAAAGTTTTACTGCAGTGGCATCCATTTAAACTACCAAAAGAACCACAGATGTGAATCTAGACCGCCATAACATGTGCACCAGTATTCTATTTAGTATTCTTTTCATAGCACTTCTAAGCACATTTGACCTCTTTGACAGTTTCTTGGCAATACTTTTTCATAAGAGTCTTTATCTAAAAATCTTTTTAATTTTTGCTTTAATACACATAAACTTATTGTGAAGCCGACTTAAATACTGCTAAAACCACTTGGAATAAGGAACTCAAATGTACTAATCCCCATAAATTCTACCTTCCGAATACAACTTTTTGAATTGCAGACTGGGTGAATTAAAGATGACTAGGAGCACACAGGTATTCTCGGTCGGTAATGGAAAGTTACTTTTCCCCTTCCCTATTAAAGATTTCATCTTAAACAAGCCAAAAGGGATCTTCAGTCTGCATTTAATAATCAGGTTTGTTTAGATGTTCATTTTACAAAAGAATCACAGGCTTTAAGTGAATAATCTTCCAAAGTGAGTTTACTGGCAGTATTTTGTCCAACAGAGACTTTTCTCGATCTCAAATTCAGAATTTTCATCCCATACCTGTGATGTGATGAAAAGAAGGAAATCGTAGCATACCCCAGAAATTGCAAAGGCTTTAATGTAACATATACATTATCCAGAAGATCTACTTCTGAAACATTTGGTCTTCTGCAACCTGGAAAACGGCCAAGAAAAGTTCCTGAAAAACCAAGATTAGAGTCACATCCAAGTCATTGGACTAACTATGGTATGACTCATTGTAAATTGTTTCCACCTAGCTTCACCTCTGGGTTTTAGTATGAGACACAACACTTCTTTGATATTTGGTACCAATTCTCAATTCAAATTAGATTAAAACATAACAACAAAGTCTGGGAGACTCTGTCTACGAAAACTTTGGAAAAAAAAAATATTACTTGATATATTTGCAAAATAAATAATATTCCACTGCTATGGAGAAGCTCAGGATGGAACGAGCAGAGCTGTCATCTGCTAGAACAGAGATAAATTAACACAGCTCTGTCAAAGAGCCCAATATAGGACATTGTATTATGTACGGTTTCAGGATGTGTTAATAGTTTCTTGCTCTCCTAGAAGCTTATAGCTCAGCCCAAATTCCACACACATAATTCTTCATCCTACATAACGAGGCGATTGTCGCATCACTGACAAATGCAGAATAAAAAATTCAGGCTTTGGTTATGAAATATGCTAACCAAGAATAAAAAATGATTAAACCCAAGCAATATGAGCGAACTGATTTACTTTGCATTCACGAAATGTTAAATCATTTACATAGCAAGTGCAGAAACATCTCTAACAACTATGCTAACATCTTGTCTTAAAAATCTCCAACCCTGTCCTTGGTATTCCTTCCCAGATGCTCTCACGTGAAAAGAATTGAGGCTGGAGTCTAAGTACTGGCAGAGTACAAAAGGTGTGTGAAGTGTGTGAAGGAGAAAAGAAGACCAGACATCACACAACATCAGTAGAACATAGTTCTTGCACAGTGATCTATGGGCAGTATCTGTTTACTAAATTCTCAAGACTTACAGAAATATCTCTTTGTTATTTCAATGACTGTCACGGTTGTGCGGAACTAGAGCTTAATGTTAGAGCAGACTTGCATTTGACTACGCTGCTGGTAGGTTCTAAAGTTACACAGCAATATTCTTTAAAGCGCGATGTGAAATCTTCCTTTCAGCAAAAGCAGTAATGTCATTCTGGGACAACCTCTCCAACAAAGCAACCCTATTTATACACTGTCTTAAAAGCACTGGACAGTTAATTTAGCAGCTCTACCTGTGACTCCAGCTGCGCCCAAGCTTAGAGCGCAGCAGTGCCTGGGGATGCTCCTGTGCCCTGGGCCACGACTGTCTATACTATTAAGCTGTTAGAAGGGGCCCTGGCACAATTTCGTCCTGTGCCAACTATAATTTTCCCATGCAATCCCAGGCACAGTTTGAGAGTTGGCACCGTTTCCAGTCCTATGGGAATGTTTTGTAGGTTAAGAGACTTTTAATGGTATGAATGTGGGTCATTCTGTACCAGCTGGTCTCGGCGCCCAAAACATTCACAGACACATTTACTAGCACAGAGGTAACCTCTAATACAGTATTAACTGCAAAGAAAACATTGTTTTGTTGTGGGTTTTTAATTCCCCTTTTTTCCTCACAGAAATTGTCAAAGACACTTCATAACACTGAAAACTAATAAAGTTATTGAAAATAAATTCTGAGCTCGTTCAATGACAGCCATTTCCAGTATTTATCTCTTGGAATGTCCTAGAAAATCAAGCTAAATAAACAAAACCTTGTATCATTCTAAGCGCTCTGATAAATCGCTGCTGAAAACTTCAATGCTGCTGATTCGGAGAGCTTACAGAAGCAAAGGCATTTATATTCTGAAGCTACATTTGTAAATTGTTCAAGCATCATACCATGACAACAATCTTACAGGATAAAATAATCTTTAATAACAGGGAGAGTAAGTCTATATTCATGCTTCTTGCTTCTAACAAGCATCAAAGCTGACTGTCCATGTGACTCAATAGCAGTCTCATAAGTAGTAGATTTAGAGCTGTAAAGCTGCAAACCCTTACATACGTGACCAACTTGGCACAGACAAGCTGCCTCACATAACTATTTCTTACTCGTTTCCTGTATCCCAGTCCTTCACGATACTCTTTCAGGACATATCTTACATCTTAATAGACCCTATTATTGTCAGTAGTGCTCCCTGCAGAAATCTGCCCAGGAGGTATTTGCAGGATCACAGCATATTCAGCCCCATTACACTGAGTAAAACTACTCTAGATGGAATAAAATTCCAAATCCTACATTATCTGGATGGACTGCACTACAGCTCAAGAGAATAATGGAGGAACACCTCCGAGCACACGAGCAACACAAGCAAACAATGTATATGGAGAGAGACAAACACCAGGAGAACGGTAAAAGTCATTAGGTTCACTTTAGACTGGTAAGCAGATGCAGGAGTGACGTGATGTGCACTGAATCACTTGGTGGCTTTGGCAGAACCCCAATCCCTAGCGAGTGTCCTGTCCTCTTGGCCCCCCAGCGCAGGGGGCCTTCCTCCTTGGCACCCTCCTTCAGAACACATCATCTCCTCCAGACCACAGCCCAAACACAAATCGGGGCTCAACCTTGCCTGAAATGGGATCTCAATTTCCCCTCAGCTAAATTTCAGAATCTGGAAACTAGGCTAGTGCAGAGCTTTCAGAAGTGCTGTTGTTCCTGGAGAACAGAAACATCTCCTTACAATAGAGGCAGCTACAGAAAAATCAAATGGCTTTTTTGCAGCCTACCCATGAAAAGAATTGAACCACAGCAACAAAGAGAAGAACTTATTACCATGGTTATTGCTGCTATTTCTAGACAACGTGAATGGGCTTTTTAGGCTTTCATGAGAGAATTTACAGACTCTGGGGCAAGCACACTGTTAGTAATTGCAGTTGCATTCTGCCACTTGAGTATTTTTGGCAATTGAACTGTCAAAAACCATTTGATAGAAAAATGTCTCCACATCATTAGTGCCAGCAAGGAGGATATTATGTGCCAAAGTATGAAGTGAAAAGTACTTCTGGTTTTACAAGTGAATCTTCTGCAGCTCATGGATTTCAAACCCCAACCCCCTTCCTGGTCCTTTGCAGGACTAAGCTCTGAGGTTGTCACACGTGCTACCACGTCCTTCAAGGGGCTTTCTGGTTCCACGCAGCAAAAGTATCAGTGTTCTTTACAGAAATTCGATTGCTGTCTTATCTGCCCCTCGCCCCCAAAAAAAATTACAATATTTCTTATATAACACAGCCTTTCTCAGCAGGTCACTGCAGCCTCTGGTCTCTTCTGTTTAGACCTCTTCCCATCTCTTACCAGACATTTTAGTTTTCACAACCGTGTCTCCCAGCAAAGCCAATAGGAGTTGCACGATGTTCAACACGTTTGAAAATTGGATTACTAAAAAAAGAGGCTCTGGAAACACACGGAAAAATTCTGGGCTGCAAAATCAGAACAGAAACTAAGTAAAATCAGATGAATTTTTTATAGTCCTTCAGGATTCTTTTCAGATTGCAGTGTTTGTCCTTTTTCTTATGATCCTTATTAAAAGAAGTTATTTACTATTTCTTTTTTAACTTAAAACGCAGTAATTCCAACTGTCTGAAGTTTTGTCAGCATGAACATTCAAGATGTTCCTCAGCATTTAGGTACCAGCTCTTTTCAATTTAGAAGCTTCTAATTACACTGGAACCATACGCACATTTGTAAAGATTTATGAATCAACTGATCTCCACTTTGAGTGACTGGTTCTAATCAGACAGAAACTGCCCATCTTCATTTTACGTACTGTTTGTTCAGTCCTTTCACTTCAGTCTTGCTTAATTTCTCATCTGCTGCCTAGCTTGTGGGCTAACAACAATTTTCTTTTAATGAGTGTGTGCATTCAGCAGTAAATTCTAGGAGTTGTAATCAACCAGGAACACATCCATTTCCAAGTTTACTTTCATAGGGTGGCAGATGGGGAAAAGAGGTGTTTCGGTGGGTTGCTTACGCTACCAAGTACTCATGTTTTGTCTAATGAAAATCGTGTAATGAAAAAATAGCAATTTTGCCCACGTAAAGTGCATATATTGCGCATTAAATAAAAGTATCACTAAACTTTTAAATAAGATAGACAAAACAATGCCTGGTTTCACATCTACACACCCTAGGATTTGGGGAAAGCAAGTGATACTAATGTGAAACGAAATTATAATTTAAATGCTTCCAAGAAAGGAGATCTAGCCACTGGTGATTACACCTGCCACCAAATTGCACATTACAACTTCCATCCATTTTCTACTGACAGTGATTGAATACAAGGTCGATGGCAGTAACTTTCTCAGCCAAGGAACTTTAGCAGTTCATTTAAGTATATTTTAAACCGGAAAGATTTTATACTGTCTTACTGATCCACTGAGGATAACAAACAGTTCTTCTAAAGGAAAGATGCTGCCTTGTTGCCAGCATTTGGCAAAACTCTACTGGCTTGCCGTATCAGAGGATAATTTTTGCCAGAGGAACTGGATAAATGAACCAGGGCATCTAGATTTGTTAGTTCTGCCTCAGACTTCTCATATACAGTTAACCTCCTTCAGCTTTAGTAAAACTGAGATAATACTAATTCCTCCAGATTCTGCCTGTCTGAGCTGGTGAGCTTTCCGGGGCAGATCTGCTCGCTGCTGATGCCCCGTGCATTCGTGCTCCAGCCCTGCTTGGCGGTGAAGCATGGCCAGGACGGACCATGGTGCTGCCTCCACCACTTACAGTCACATTCCCATCCTCACTCCTGCCTAAAATGAAGGTCTGTTTGCTTGAGAGCTCTGCTCCACCATCTCCTACAGATGCTTTCAACAAACAAAAACCATCATCTGCGAACTCCAAGGTAAGGAATGATGCTGATTTTGCCTGGCCATTATTGAAGCACATGCCTGGCTGTGTGGCTGGAGAGGAGTGTGACAACTTGCTGAAAGCTTAGAACAAGCCCAAGAACGCTAAATTAAATAAAATATAAAAATATGCTGCAAAGATGGTTAAATATTTAAGAGTGCATACAAAAACACGCAACCGACATACAATTCATGTGTACATGGATACAATTAAGTTTGGGTTCTGGAAAACTAAAAAGACAAAATTAAAATACACAGTGCTAACTGCAAACTCTACTAAGATTATATTTTAAGCAGCAATGGATTGAATCAAAATACATAATTCACAGTTTCTTCCTAATCCATTTCAAAGTGAAAAGTTAATCAACAGAAATATTTCATTCCTCCATATATTTCTGTTTCTCTGAAAAAAATATACTTTATACCTCTCTCCTTTATTGCTTTGCAGAACTGTAGGGCTCAAAAGCACTCATTGCCAGCTTACAGGCTTTGCTTAGCACCTTCAAAACCAGACTGTAGATCACCCTGAGTTTGAAACTAGAATAGAAATTAATTGCTTATAAAAGTAGGGTATTTTCTGTACATTTCAGACCTTAAACTGCAAATTCAGATGTTGCACTGAAATTTTCCAAACTCAGGTGAGATTATGTCTTTGTTACAAAATTTGATCTTTTCCCAACTTGAAATTGTTAACTCAAAGGCCAACACATGCAGAGTAGTTCAGGCTAAATTTTAGACGACTTCTTCATCCTTAAAAACCTCTCTTAATTCACTTGCAAACAGCAGAGGCCAGCATCGTTCATCCCTAGGGTTTTCTCTTGAGTTAGTTACCTTGGAAAATATACAGCCACAGTGCTGGACATAGAGGGCAATATCTGACTTAAAATCAGGATTATCATGCCAGCAGCTTCCATTGAAATTCTCTTCTCTAAGGACTATGGTTCCTATCTGACCATTTCTAAACATTTTTTTAAAGCATTCCCAACTGTTTAAAATCTGCAGAAATTCTCTATAAACCAAATGACAATTAAGCCCCATTAAAAGCCCAACTCTTTCAATATATGCTCATCGTAAGATGTACAGCAATGGTCAAGTTAGGTTTCACATGGTCCTGAGAGGAAAAAAAAAATGCTAGTAGTTTTCAATTATTTTAAAGAGGTCTCCAGACTGATACACCGTCAAATTCTTTCCTTTATCAAGATTTGCTATTTGCTGTTACCAACTTCCAGAAAACGATGAGCAAGACAGACTTGCTACTGTTCTAAGCTTGCAGATCACATGTGGGGCTCATGTTGTGCAACCCTAGACAGGCTTGAAAGATAAACTGAAATTTTTAATATACTGCCATCAGGTTTTCACTGAATACCCTCTTCAGATGCTGGAAACAAATGACTCTTTGTTTGGGAGCCCTGTGATCCATTGGGATGGTTGTTCTGGGGCTATTTCAGCTACCCTGGCTGTGTGCTTTGCTGAGTACATGGCTTTGAAGAAAAGACATCTGTAACTAAGGAGAAATAGCTGATGAAGTGCCCTCTCCCAAACTAGCCTGCCATTATTTATCTTGATAAACAGCCTCTCCAAGGAGGGAGAAACAAGCCAGCCGCGCTTCCAGCGCAGAGCTCCCGCAGGGCTGGGCTCAGCGCCGTGCCTGCACCTCGGGACCCTGCTCCTAGCTGCCACCTTATATTGCTCCTCACCCGCGGCCGCTGACCATGAAGCCAAGAATCATCACAGCCCCTTGTGTCAGACCGCTGCTGTGTGTCCTGCCACCATAGCTAGGCGCGGGAAGAGAGGTCACAAACTGCCCAAACTACATCAACTTGTTTACAGGCCAAACACAATTAAGAGAAAGTCCAAAATCTGATGAAGGATGCACACAACTTATCTGAAAATGTAATTTCTGCATCTTGGCTCTGTCTTGCTGGACAGACACCTGGAAACTCTTCTCTAAGGGGTGCACAGCTGCCACCAGTGGGGCTGCCTAACATTTCTGGCAGCACTGGTGGGAGAGAAAATGAACCACAGGCAATGGTCCAAGAAACCTCTCTGCCAGCACTACCCTCCCTCCCTCCTTTGCTGGTCTCATGCTGGTGCTTTCCCCAACCTTGGTGCAAGACACAGCCAAGCACATGTAAAGAGGGCCAGACCAGCAGCACTCCTCTGGCTCACGACATCTCTATTGCTCCACTATCAGAAATGCTGTTAAAACAGAAGAGACCTCACTTAAAAGAAGATTGCTCAAGAGATACTGGGTCTGCCTTTCTTATACTTTTCAGGTCACAGTTTTTGCCTCTTTCTGGCTCAGGTATCTTTGGAGAAACCACTTGTACCCTGCTGCCCACAGGAGCTACAAGTCACGGCAATGCAAAGGGATCATCTACACAAGCCCAGGCGGGGCACAGCCCTCCCGGCCGTGACATGAAGGACAGCAGTCACCAGGAAGGTGTCCTCCACTCCCTGTCACATACAAACCACACTAGGCAGAGCTGCAGCCCACAGTGAGCAGACCCCTAGATATTCCCTATGTGGGGCATAAACAGTATCTTTTGCCATTTTCAGCCATCAGTGAGGATGTGCTACACTCCATGCTCTGCTTAGGGACCACTGTGTCCAGCACAGAAGATGACTCTGGACAATGCTTATTCAATGACATCTTCTTCTTCCTCTGAGTTATTTATCTTGTCAGACTTGAGACCAATTACTAACAAAATCTTTGACATGACAAATGTGCCACAGACTCTGTCACTCCTTCAAGTAGCAAACTAGCACATGAGGGCAGGGCATTCGGCAGGAAAAAGCAGCCCCTGCTCTTGGCTCTGCTGTCGAGATCAGCAGTCTAACAGAGCAGGCTCACTCTGCAAAAATCACATTACAGTAGTTGGTTTCTAGACAGCCCATTAAAGCTAACTCGAGTTACTAGAGAAACTAACTTTTTTAATGACTAACTAACTTCCAAGCTGAACTGCTCAGCTAAGAGGCCTGATTTGGTGCACATGAAGCCACTGGAAAAACCAGTAAAGCCAATATATTCCAGTACCTCAAGCATAAACTGTGATGTTATGCCTTTAAGTCACAGAACAAGGTGTGAAAATACAACTGCTAACAGAAGTAACTGGGTTTAACTTCCCACACTGTCCACTGCAAGTGACAGTAATGAAATTACTAAAAGCTGCATGCTCTGACAGCTACCACAGGTCAGCTGCTAAGCCAGTCACAAATTTAAGCCTAGTATCAAGTCAGTCAGATGACACCTACCATTAAACGTTTGGCTCCTAGCATAGGACAAAGCAAACTATACTGCTTTTTGAAGATTGAGATTAATGTTACGCCCAACAGAATGACCACAGGACAGAGGTGATTGCTATAGAGAAATCCCACACCTTACTTCTGGAAAACTATTTGCAAAACAAGAGAAGTTCTTTCCCTGCTTGCATTCAGCATGAGTGAAGATGGCAGGACATGGCTCCACACAACAGTCAAGCTGAATTGGAAGTGAGAGGTTCAGGTCTTGCTTTCCATCCCTCCCCGTTGTGTTAAAACGCAGCATTAGATCAAAGATTTCAGGCCATACTCCATGTAGCCTCATGGTACAAAAGAAAACTATCCCGCTGCTACTGAGCTCCTCTGCTGTGCAGGATTTATATTTCCACTCAAAAAATTTTAGGTATCCATAAATCAAGAGAGATTGGAAGAAAAAAAAGTCTCTGAATTAGACCAATCCTCTAATGCTTGTTAATTTAAGTTCCAATTTCTCAGCCACTAGCCTAATTCAGAGACCGCCATCAAAAACACTATTTCATTTGTCTGGTCTTGCTTCAGATTTTCTTAATGTACTTAACTACAATCTCTCACACACAGAGTGTGTGGTTTGGACAAATCCTGTAATCTAATCAATCAGCTAATTCCACTGCAAGCCAAAAGGGGGGGGGAGAGAAAGCAAATCCTAAAACTTTTCATTACATATTTCTCTCAAAAATAAATCACCACCTAATGGATTGCTAAATTCATGCACAAGTAAATTACCAGCAGATAATTAAGAATTAATAGCCTTCTGCGACCAGAGGTTGCTATTCATAATGAGCTGACTAAGAGATTACAAAAAAGGCTTTTTCTATAAAATAAATTAAAATAGAAATGTTTCTACACCATACTGTGTATGAAAAACTAATAAAGAATATCAGAAGTGAGATCACATTTGTTCGTTCCCTCCACGGCATATGAGAATTTTAAGTAAATTGTAGCCTTATTTCCGTATTTGTTTTCACTGCAACATTAGAACCTTGTTGTTAGCCACGAACACTGAATGAATCTCTAATGCCAAAGAACGGCTTCAGTGGTTTCTCATTATAAACCTGTTATCTCAGATACCCAAGATGTTTGTACATGGAAAGAAGTGTAAACCCTGTCCATGCACACCATGCCAAATCCCATCTAAGAGGTTTAAAGATGAACACGTAGATACGCACAAAACGTACAGCATAACTAGTGACGTTTCATATGAAAAAGATTACGAAGAAGCTCACTAACACACCTTTAAAGTTAGTTGTGTCAGGGTACCTCCACAGGCCAGGATCATACATCCAAGACCTTCACACCAGACAGCAAGGCTGGTTAAGGCCTCCAGTATCCCAGCAGCTGTTCTGCATCAGCAGACACTGGTAACACTGCCAACACCTCTACGAACTGCTGTTGCTCATACAGGTTGAAGTATGTTCAGCAAGGTACCGCATCTCAGTAAGCTAGAGCCTACTGGAAAATGCAAAATACATCAGCTCAGCTTAAAGGTCTCTTTTGCAACAGTCTGGTGCTGGCCCACACAGCTAGTTACAGGGTCTCGCCTGGAGATCGGTAAGTTCCTAAGAAGCACCAGTTCCATCCTCTGTGGACACATGAACAGAGCTTAAGGGTGGAAACCTCAATCAGCCTAAGGTGATCTGGACAGCAGGGCTGCCAAAAGCATCGATCCCCTTCCTTGCACCTCCCAGCTTCCTGTGGTCCTTCCTCACCTCAGCACTGCAAGTGTGCCAGGATGCCAAAGCAGTGGTGCAAGAGACAACAGCAGTAATCAAAGAGATTAATTCTCAGTCGGATCAGAAAATGGAACCCATTTTCTCTGTGACCAAAAGAGAGGCAGGACTTTTAAAACCACCTTCAAACACAGAAACACAGTCATGCTTTCAGGTGTCAACGTCCTCTAATACAAGACTGATCTAAAACAGCCTTGAAGAAATTTTCAGACACTACAGTATTATATTCATCTACAATACACAGCAATGCTCTCAGAAACAGGCTCATTCTTTTCTCCATAAAGCTGCAAGTCAGAGAAAACATTTAACTTGCATTTACAGAAGACAGAGCTTTAATTCTGTGTTTCACCCTGTGAAAAGTTCAGACTTGTGACCTTTCAGACCAAGATCAAGGAACAAGAGAAGTTAAAAATATGAGCTTTAAGAAACAGATTTTTTTTTTTCCTCCTGATATTACTGGAAGACCATCAATATTGGATGAACTCCTTTAGATGTACTGTGCTCAGAGCCACTGAATACCAAATGCTACAGTAGCTATGCTTCAAAGAGAATATTTTGTCATAAGCTGAGTTTTAGCAAGGCCAGCTCCCAATCAGACTGCTGCCAAGAGTCTTGCCAAAAAAACATGTCCACGAGGGCCATGCTTCATTATTTTGTGACAAATACCACTACTCCACAAGCCCGCGTTCATAAGGTACCAGTACCTGGTATCATTAAATGTCACAGGACACAGCAAAGACAAAAGAAGTAACAATGAGAGAAAAAAAGAGTAATTTGGTACTACCAGTGGTAAGGGATGGGTTTTATCCAGAATTTGGCATTCCTCTTTGAAGATGCTTGCATGTGGCTGTGGACAGCCCAGCAGCATATTTTATAAAGGAAAAAAAAAAAAAAAATCCACTTGAGCTCTGAGTTAGTATCCACTGGACCATAGCTTGTGGAGAAGTAGGAGGCTGCATGCAGCACAAACAATGCTGTCTCAATTTGGTAACTAGATTCAGAACCAGAATTAGCAAGGCAATTCTTATTAGCGGACCAGCGCAAAACTTCTGTCCTACAAAATTTTGGGGGGCAGGAGCAGATGGAATTTTGAAAATTTCCCCTTTTCCGTGTAATCTGAGATTTCTGGTTTCTGTCCTTGTAAAATTAGCTTATATGTGCATCAATGCACCGTTGGTCTGGTAAATCAGCCTTAAAGGAAACTGTCTCCAAACAAAGAGCAGCAAAAAGAAAATATTACCCAGAGTCAGTAAGCACAAAGCATACAAAGCATGCTCAGTCTGCCCAGGCCCACCGAGATGTTCAGGGCATTGAGAAAAAGATGTGGTTTTGCTCACCTCTACTTATTTACCTGAAGCAGATTACTTTATTGATCCACTTTAGGAACAGTTCTTTAAATCACTATTTAAACCACAGAAATTAAGATTTCCTTTGTCTCTGCAATTTGCCTCTAGTCCAGAGGACATCCGAGTTCTTGGAGCCAACCACATTGACCGCCCAGACCAGCACAATGTAGTGTCGTAAAGCTCATAGCATGTCCTGGAAGTTTTTTTTATTTCTTCTATAGCAAATGGCCAGAGATGTTCTTCCACATGAAAATTCACAGATTATTTTCTAAGAAACTTCATTGGTCCAAACAGCTTCACTAAGCTTCCTGTAAAGTCCTGTCTCCTGCTCTTGCCTAGTTAGATGAGGCAATCGATTGTTTGCATCCTCCTTCCCATCCATCTCCCACTACAATACAACAAAACTGTCAAATAAGATTTATTGCCATAAAATTATAAGAGCAATTCTAATCAATGCTCACTATGGAAATGTTAAAAGTGCAATTCCACTTTTCTCTTTACTTTTGCATGGTGGTCCAGTGAGCAGCATGTAAGAGCAGGCCTTTGCTCCAAGCTCAACCCTGGCCACTTGGGTGATCCCCAAAAAGTTGTTATGTTTCTACGTCCTTCAATGCATTTGTCTGAAATAATGATACTCTTTCCCGAGCACACTGAGATTTACTGATTATTTGTTGGGTTTATTTTCCTTTTTCGTTCTGTTATTTCACCGATGCCCATGATGAACCAAACACAAAGCATGCAGAATGACTCAGAGAAACCCCTTTTCTTCCTCACCTCCTTCCTTCATGCCTACAAATCTCTTAAACAAATGCCACAGGGATTTTTGTGGTGGGGGATTTTGGTTTGGTTTGGGGTTTTTTGTAAAAATAGAAGCTTGATCTGAACAAAAAGTTTATGATCAGCTCATGAACTGGCGTTTTAGTGGTTACAAGCTTGTTTCAGTTACTTCAACTAGCCTTACTGCTATGCAGCTGAATTACCTGAAAGATAGCTGTGAATTAAATGGATACGAGACATCCTGTGGTATCTGTCTATGCATATACTTCAAACTTGGAACAGCTTCCTCATGTGCCACAGATTTAAACTCCAGTTTTCTAGCAGTACTTTTAAATATCTACCAGTATATAACCATACTCTTAAGCAGTCTTTTGAAAAAGGATGAAAACCTAATACTACTAACATGAATTTAATTGGTATTCTAAGCACTTCCACAAAGCTTTCCTAATAACATATCTCATGCTGGTACCGCACACTCCATCCCAGTGCCTTAAACACATAATCCCCTCCCTGGGACTCCACACATCGCTCTGGTGAGATGGAAGATCACGGCCCACAAGCACGAAGCCAAAAGCACAGCAGTGGAAGTGCAGAAATTTCAGGGATGAGATCACAGTATCAATGAAGACTGTCTTGAGACCTTTAAAAAAACCTGTCATTGAATTTAACTTCTTGAATTTTCCAGAGTCTAAAGTAAATGATCAGCTGTATTTCCATGCCATGCCAGTATGTTTCCCATGGGGTCACCATATGAGATAACCGGTAAGGGTAAAACACTCTCATGTCCTGGAGTTCCTCGTAAGCTGTTTCAATGAATCCACCTCCAGAACAAAAAGTCAATATGCAGTTGGTTTTCTGCCCACTGCACCCCTCATCACTCGTTTGATATTTACTTTATTTTTAATTAAAAAGAAATATAGTCCCTTCAAGGGCACTAAAACGGAGAAACTGTTTAGAAAAATCAATATAGGCAGTGTTGTGGCTCCCTATAGAAAGCTTAATTGTTGACAGCAGATCTGTAGCAAAACAGACAAGAGTATGAAGAGATCCCCAGTGCTTCAGCACGACCCACTCCAGGCACCCCAGCAGTAACTGCACCGAGTTGCACCATCTCTAGCGGCCTTTGCTCCAGCCCTGCAAGCTCTCCCACTGAAGAGCCCAGACTGAGGAAGTTAGGAGAACGTGGTGGTCACTGCACAGTAGTAAGAGCCTGAAACACCACTGTAAGAAGCTGGAAACGTGGAGAACTGCGTTGATTATAAACCTTGCTGGCCAGGACCTCCAGTTGGAGATGGAGAGAGTTAGGAGGAAGGAAGGGACACGTAAACATCACTATTAGCTGACACTTCGCAGCCCTTTTATGTGGGCTCCTCTGGAGAGTTCAATAGTGCCTTCTTATGAGCCATGAAAATTTGGCTGGTTCAAGTGGCTCATAAAGTCCTTGTTTTTCATGACACTTATTTTGCTTGAATGGCTAGATCAATCCATTCAGCTCAACATAAAGCTTCCACTCCTAAACAAAGACACGTTTAGGGTTGGGTTTTGGTATCTGACTTCAAGGAAAACACGTAGCTAAGCTTCAAAATTCAGCGCAAGGGTATTCACGTTTTGCTGCTTCATGTTTAGGCTCAGAGCAAGTTCCTCAGATCTGCTAACCTCAACAGATGGCCAGTACCTCATCTAATGTACGATGTGGTTCAAAAGCTGACCTAAATGGAAGGAGCAGCACGATTGCAACACGCTGGCAAGACAGAGAATCCCCAATTCTCTCTCCTTTGGGCTGCTCTCATTCATTTGTAGCGAATATTGTGTCTGGCACGAACACAGTATTGCTACAGTACCCTACACCTCCCTCCAAAATCAGGATGGCATGTTTTTGAACTCGTAGAACAAACTAAAAATTTTAAATTAACATCATTGCTAGGGATTGGATACTCCAATATTTATCTTCTAGAACCCCTATCTTTAGTTATATCATTTTAATGAGTTCCTGCAATTAAGAGAGGTAAAAACACATCCAGAAAGAAGAACTTGGAACGCACTTGCAAGTAAGATGAATTACAATAAAATAACATCTGACTCCATCAGCAATTTGTTTTCATGGCTGTGATAAGTTACAAGACCCTGAATTTCATCTAGCTACTCATGTTGAAAGGAGTAATGCTATATTTATTTTGACGTTTTCCTCATTCACCTATATATTGAAAAAAGCAACTCTGACATAACTGCAATGCAAGGGTAACACTGAATTTTAAATTCAGACACTTGGCATTGGCTCAGGAAATGAGTGAGACTTGGAAAAAAAACATTTCCTTTGAACTCAAATGTCTCCCCTTCTGGAATCAAAAGTGATTCTAACTGTATTTCCCTGGCTTATTAATTACACAGTTAACTATACATGTACAAGTCCTCTCCCACATACTTTTTGTGTCTGAGTATGTCTTCAAACATCTGAATACAAATTAAAATTTTCTTTATTTTAATAAAATTCGAAAGGTTGGAAGCAGTGTTCTACAGTTAAGCACCATCTTCTCAGCAAGGATGAGTCTCTGAGATTTCGCACTTCTCCAAAAGCACAAAAATATGTGCAATGGGGCTGCACCATAATAGGTATTCTGACTCTACTGAACTAAATTTTAAATGACATAACAAAATTAAATTTCATTGCCACTCACTTGATCAATCAAGCAGAAACAGCAATATTTTTAATGTTTGCAAAAGCCATCAGCAGACTGCAAGCAAAATGGCTTAGCATTTGCCTTGCCTACATAAAGAGATTTTTTTTTTTTAAAACCACAAATATAGGAAGCTTTTAGATGAAATATCCAAACTGTTTATTCCTAAGACAGTACAAAACTGGTTTCTAGCAACTGCTGACCCCATGAGAACGGCCGTCAAAGAATGCTAACAACTCAGTCTACTGATACTGAAGAAAGCAAGTCATTTTTCCAGACATGTAAAATGAAATCAACTGTCTCACTGAGAAATGTTCACATAGGAAACAGTAATGAGATACAGCAGCAAATTCTGCTGCAATCATAATTACATGGATCACAAGTGAAAAGGGACGACCGCCAGCACGCAGCAAGTACAGTAGCCTTGGAAAGACTGTAACCAATGACCAAGATAAGTACTTACAGCACAACTCAACTTTCTCATCTATATGAGACACAAAATCATTGTGTGGGTCCCCACAATAGACCACGAAGGCCACTACAACCCCTGGTACATGCTCTACCCAGCTGCCACCACCCACGAGATGGGTATTCCTTCTGCACGTGGCACAAGACATTAGGGAGAGGTGTGAGTGATGGCTGGATAACTACGTTAACTGTAAGCATTCAGAAGACTGAAGTTGTGGGTTTGCTGTGTTAATCCTGCACCCGGTGAGTATGGAGCCATCCATGCTGGGTATCACCATAAGCCCAGCAGGCCAAGGTTAGGAAAGCTGCAAGGACATCGCTCCTCTGATACCTCTGGTTGGACGTGTGAGAGAAATTAAGGCTTGAGGAACTAAGTCACACTTGCACAGCACCACATCCATCTGCTTCATATATTAATACATGATGAAAGTAATAAAAATAAGGTATAATTAAAGCAGGGGAGAGTCCAATAAAAGTTTTTAAAGCACAACGAACTTGCAGTGCTTCTTGCCAAACCAAACTCTTGAGGTTCACCTATTTTTTTTTTCCCCTTCAAGCTGCCCTTCCTTTCACCTTGCCTTTTATGAGGCCCCATTTAGAAAGGTGATCCCTGAACTCACAGACTGAGTCTTTCACAAAGCCCAGAGACAGAGCAGTTTGCTCGAATACAGGCCATCAATTCTGGAAAGAGACCTCTACGTCTGGATTCAAAAGGGAAGTTGCTAAACATCTTTCCAAAAACAACACACTTTAAAATGTGTGCTTAATGCCTGGATTAAAGGGAGCTGGTTTGTGCTGCCAGCTCAAGGGGAAAATAAGAGCTCTGACTTAGCAGTTTAGAGCACATTAATGTAAAAGCTATGAGGAAATCTCGCTTGCATGCATAGCCAGGACATGAACATAGGCACGGTTTGTGCTTTTTCACTTGAGCTTAGCAGGCTTGTGGGACTAAAACAGCGAGCTCGGATGTTACTTCACATAGCTGGTCTTTGCTACTGTCACCAAACCATTTGTTTGTGTGGCTTCAGGCTGATGCCACACACAAAAAAGACCAATGCTTGGTAAATAATTTTAAAACTTCCAGCCATCAAAGTGGCCATGTGCCTCCCCAGAGGGAAAGTCTTACTCGGACTACAAGGGGAGAAAAGCCTTACTAACCAAGAGCTGTTTGAAATTTCCTGCCGTCTTTAACCTGGTCAGCAAACTGGGAAACCTGTTCCGATGCGCATTTCATTTACATTTTCATGTGCTTTTATTGCAGAAAATCAAGTAGATTCAGCGTTGACATTTAGAGCTAACACAGAAGATTTGCCCTTTCGAATTCTCTAAAAGTCATGAATAGGTCATTTTGGGCAAGTAGTTGGTGCCTATGAGTTGTGCTTAAATTGCAAGTGACTGGGAAGTTTTATCTCCAAAACATGGAAGAATCTTGAAGTGACATTCAGAGATCTGAATCTGAGACTATGCAAATTACCTGAACCCCTTAAATTGGCATCTCCTGAAATACTGCGCCACACGCTCCTATCATTTACATTCCTTCTGAACCACTGACTTGAGTGGCATTACACCTAATTTACTCACATTTGAGTGAGAGGCAAACCGAGAGCAGTTTTCTAAAGCATTCTTAACTTGACTTTCAAGTTTCAGCCATTCCCTCCTAGGATATGGTATGGTCATTATTTTTTTAAAGTCTTTCTATTATAATCACTACATTGGCACAGCTCATAGAACAGCCCTAACCACAAGACACGAAGATAGAAGCTACTCCAAATGCATTTGATTTATTTTGAATATGTGATTTCAGACTGCAGATACAGAATATACCCAGACAATTACAGAACTGGTAGACAATAACACTTGTGATCCCAGACCATTAGACTGAAAGTCAAGATAGTCCCATCCTCATAATAATCATCTGAGGAGCATCGTGCTGAAGGCCACCATCTACATCAAATCCAGTCTCCTGAAATTGCAGGAAACCACGAAATAAGGCGTTTTGCCTGCAAAAGCCCACAAAATACATCCTCCCTCCACTATTACCACAGCAAAACCTCTAACAAATGTCACACATTCAGTGGCACAGGGCTGGCCACACACTGTTTCATGTGCCAGATAAGGAACACGGAAGGGTCAAAGGCAGTGTCAGGATTGGCTTCCTACAATTTTAGCAAAGCTGAGTTAGTTAACTAACAAAATTGATTTTAAAGCTCTTAGAAAAGGTAGGGTCTCACCACTTGCTACAGAAATATGCATAGGACAGCCTCAATTCAGGAATAAAATTAAGAACTGAGACAAGTTCTCCTTAAACCTTAAAATATGCAAATTTAAGCTTATCTGTAATCCATTTCAGCCTTTTGAAAAATCAAATATTTTCTATCATTTAATGCATCCTCTCTTTCATGCGCTTGACTTACCAAAAAGTCTTACAGAAATCTTTCTTAACACTCCCCTTGGACAGCACGTACGTGTTCTGCAAAGCCCTGGTTTAGCTACAAGCAGCCAAACTTACCACAGCGTGCCAAAAGCTGCACCAAACACCACTTGCTGTGCTATCTTCTGTTCCACAAGTTTATAACAACCAAGATATGCTAAGCAGCCATAATATGACAAGGACTTAATAATTTACTGTCCCTAATCTGGAAACCTGATCATAACCCTGGACATCTGAGCTCTCTTTTCTTTAGTACCAAGTATGTGAACTTGTTGGACTCCCTTAGTATTTTTAATTTTAAATTTTTATTGATTTAAGTGTTCCTTGCCAAGACTGAACGAAGACGTCTTGTTGATGCTTAGCATTTGAGATTGGTATGTGTTTCTTAGGGCTTATTTGACAGGCTAGAGCCAAACTGGTATCAGTCTTGAGCCTTCCGGGAAGCACAGACCTCTGGGGAGGATGAACGCCACAAATCTGAAAGACTTTGTTCAACTATTAATACTGCATTTTGAAAGCCAAGACAGTAAGCGCCACTAACTCGCCAAAACTCTAAATGCATTGTAGTAACCTGAAAACAGGATCATAGCACTAATAAAATGGTGAGAGTTATTTTGATCTGCAAACAGGTGAGGCAACAATTCTGAAAAGAAAGCCATGTTTAAGTTTCTAAGTGATGATCCCTTTAAAGTAAAAATCAGTCATTTAAAATTAAGGCTCAAACCTAGTTCAGTAACCAGAGTGTAAGGATTTTGATTCTGCAGGGACAACACTGATGATGTCTTAATTAAGCCCTCTGCTAATCCTCAAGTCTTGAGTCTCTGTCTAATTTGTTTGGAGATGGGTGATGCATTTTGACAAGGAATGTCACGCACCGATTTTAGATACTGTTAGGGTTACATAGCTTCAATTTTTTGTTGAAAGCAGGTTAGATTTTTTGCTGACTTACATTCAGTTATTTCAGTAAGGATTGTTGCCACACCCTGAGAAACACAGAAAACCAGGTTTTGCCAAGTTATGAGTATTTTTCTTCTCTTTGTTGCTGAAAAAGCAATGAAATTATGAAGTTGCTATTAGGAATTTGGCAGCTATGATCCTTATCAGCTTTCCTTGGCTGCAATATATATAGCATCCCTCAACCAGCTTGAAAGAACCTAAGTCCAGAAAATAACCCCTCTGAGTGAGCACATTTTCCACAATGACAATGAAGGTTTCGTGCCCCAAAGCCGATTTGACCAAGTCACCTCCCTGAAATGTAAATTAACTCTACAGAGGAAAGATATCCTTAGATATTCTTTATCAAACACAGAGGGAAATTTCATTTAATCTTCTCTGGCCACCCTTTTATATAAATATCACTTGTTTAAGAGTCATAGCCAGCAATGCCCAAACATCCCCCATACAGAAGAGCTGCTTTAAGGACCAGGAAGCATATGACTAACCCAGCTGATCACCTTCCATTCAAGAAGTGTGCACATTGGGAATGAGAGAGAAAGATACATCCAGAGACTAAGCAATCACAGAAAAAGAAGATCCAGCAATCTCTTTGGCTACTTTCTTTTCACCTTTTGGTCAAACCTGCCAATTACTGAGACTCTAGCATATCTCCTGTGCATACGCATGCACCCAGCACTGCAGAAAGGCTGATTTTCCTCCTGTTTGATCCTTTAGAAAACCTCACTGAACACTGAGAAACACTAACACAGCAATTTCTGCGAACAAGGTTTGTCAACCATGTTGCCCCTCTAGCAAAGAGGCAACTGTCTCTCTTTCCAACAACAGTTTTGCAACTCCTACTACATGTATCTATATCTCAAAACCAAATAGTCAACATAAGACATGAAGCTTTAAATCCAACCACCACAGGAGTGGGGTATGCTCAGGTCTTCCCGTTGTACCACCTGAGGTTGCATATAGAGCACGATTTGAAGGAAACACAGACATGTTGCAGATCTGCTGTGGAAGGCAGCAATCTGAAGGTGAGCTTAGCAGTATCAGGGAAGAAGAATTGCTTCAGGGGCTGGGGAGATCCTCAGCGAGGCAGGATCAAACTGCGTGCAGGGAGACTTCTGCTGGTGTCTGGGTGCTGGTCAAGAAGCCTGAGGGCAAAGATCGTAAGAGGTGATGGAGGGAGACAGAAAAACTGGGAAAAAGTAGAACAGCACCAACGACGAGCTGGGGATGCAGTTCGACTGGAAGCCTAGGGAAGCTTGGAGAAAGGCCACCATGATCCATATGCACAGTCCCATAAACTGCGCTGGTTTACACATCCTCTGAACATCCTCTCTTTTTTTTTCTTTAAAAAAGCAAACCAAATCTTTGATATGGTTCAATTTCAAGCAAACAGTGTGGTTTCAGAGCTCCGGATGGTGCAGCATGTTAGAACTTAAGCTTTTGCCCCATTGCAAGAGCTGGCAGAACCCTCTCCATGCGAGAGACTCTGCTCAAGCTAAGTGGGACGAGTTGATCAAATTGAAGCAGCGAGGAAGAGGCAGGTCTGAGAAACAGACCTGTAGCACTCCTTGATCAGCAGCTTTTACACAAAATAGATCTGGATCAATCTATGCTGATAAGCTGTAGACTGTGAGCATTAAATTCAGCCACGTCTCACAGCAGTCACGAACAATTATGGTGCAAAGTCAACAGTATTGACAATTACTGCAGTGCATGAATTTCAAGACCTCTGCTGTGTAATTTGGAGGTTACTGCTGCAGAGGAGGCACAATGTGTGCAAAAGAGAATTTTAGATAATAGTTTTAACAACCCCAAATTTCAAGCCTGACAACTATTTCTTTTACCAGAAAACAAAATTGATTCAATGCAAAACTTGAATGAGTTAATAAAGAACAATGTTTCTCTGACCTGGCATTTAAATCCACAATATTATTTAGATGTATCACTTTACTAGCAGGAGAATCTTGTGTTCAATTTTACTGTGTACTGTTACTGGTTTTATCACAACCTTACGCATACAATGCAAAAATTTTCTAAAAACTCCAGCAGCGAGTCTAGTTTAGCTGATGTAAATATATGACAAATTTGCCTTGTTTTTTCCCCCTAAATCCTTCAGGTTTATTGCTGCCTTTAGACCATTCCATCAAAACAGCTTGATGGAAGCTGTTCTTCAGGCATCCATGATTTTTGTGTCCACTACTTTACTGGCAGAACTTGTCTGCTGTGGCCACTGTGACTTCTATGGGTTACTCAACTCCTAGTTTAATGCAATATCGCCCTCTTATTTCTCTTTCCCTCTCCACTTCTGCACAGGCATCAAAGCTGCAGTCATCACCATGGAAACTAGCTGGAGAATTAAAAAAAAAAAAGGGAAAAAAAGGCACATGCCTAATGCAAAGCTAGTACACTGCCACCCACTGGGTACTAGCGTTAGAGAGCCTTGAAGTACAAAGCAACCCTGCTCGATGTAAGCAAATAACCACTTATTGCAGCAGCCTGCATTCAGACCCTAATATATGCAGTTTTTTGGTGTCAATTATTCTCTCATCACATGGCAGTATTTGCTCTTAGTGCCAAGATCACCCCGGTGAAATTCAAGGTTAATACACCAAACCTCTCTTTGCTACCTTTACAACACAAGAATGTTTTTGTGCAAGTTTAATAAGCAATATAGCCATGCAGGACACATTGCTTCATCCTCTGCAATAGCTTACTTATTCCCAGAGTGCAGCCATGGGCATCCTGGGAAAACAAACCCATGCAATTCCAGAGGGAGCTGCAGGGTTGGGTTTTATCTGGGATCACGCCTTGAACTTGCAGCTTCTTTCTGTGAGGTATGAAATACCCAAGAGGATTTGGGATTTCAGGGATCTGGCTTTCATTGATCCATAATACTTCATTACTGGCCAGTAGTAACTAATATCAGATTTTGCTTCAGGAAGATCTCCATGGTGATCTGAGACTGCTGACATCAGCTGTTTTTTTTGGTGTGGATGTAAGAACAAAAATGATAGCCTAATTAAAGGGAAAAAAAGACCTCAAAATACTGGACAAAGGATGAAGAACTCCTGTACACGCTGCAGCTCAGTTCAGTCCTCCAGACAGAAGCAAAACACTGAAGAAATCCCTCTGATGTAGCTTGTATCACTAAAATCATTAAGAAAAACCTTGACTTTATGGCATGGTCTATACTTTACTGAAAAAATAAAGGAAATTTGTTGATGGGGGAAAAAAAAAAAATCCATAAATCCCTAAATCCAAAAGAATCACAGTAATTTTTATAGGGGTTTAAGAGAGATTTTTCAGACCTGCCGCAGTATTACGTATCAGCTTTCTAGCACAAATCTTTAAAATGAGAAAGGGGAAAAAAAACATGGAAAGGTATTCAGATCAGATTTGTTCTCTTTCTATATGTTCCAACAACTTACATTTCAAAATATCTTTTTAATCAAGTAAACTGCTGAGATTTTCACAAATTTGGAAGGCTATTTTTTGATTTCATCTCATGTTGCTGAAAACAACTGGATGTTTCGTTCCTGCATGACTTTATTTCCCTCCCCCCCCTCTTTCTTTTAATAGGTTTTAGAAATACATCCACACACTTATTTCAAACTGACACCCCAGAAATTAATTAGATTTCAGATTTCTATCAGGTACAAGCCAAGTAAGAAAATCATTTAAAGTAGCAGGTAATTATACCAATGAAATATTTAGGGAAGCTGATTACACCAAAACACACGTTTTTATCTCAGGATGTTTGTATTTTATATAACTATGCTAAAAAGCAAGTTTAGGAGTTAAAAAAAGTTCTAGTTCACAAATGAGAACACAGGCAATGACTTCCGGAAGGCTGACCAAGTGCAAGCCACCGTTTTTGCAGTAATACTTATACTGGGGAGGTATAGCTATCAAAGAGCTGTCTTCACTGGTCTTGAGACAACCCCAGAGAAACAGAAATAGTGGAAGTCATCCCTTCCCCAGTGTCAGCACAGAGTCTGTGCTGTGATGGATGATGCACCGACAGAGGCTGGGCTGGTGCTGAGGCACTGCTGGATGATGTGATCGCTCCAATTCCCCTGCCAGCCTCAGCATGGTCTTGTATTTGTTGGCCCTTTCTTACTCTGGGACTAAACTGTGTGGGACACACGTGGCCTTTTCATTGCCTGCTTCTCCTGCACAGGGTCCTGGACTCAGGAGAGCTCCCAGGCACTTCTACAATGCAAAAATTACTGCTGAGTTCAGAGCCCAGCATGCTTCAGCTCCCACCACAAACCCCCAGCCAGCCTGTGAGCAGCCCTCCCAAAGAGGACACAGGAAAGGACTGGCACAGATCTCACGGGAACAGCACTGGAAAGCCTCTCCCCCAACACAAGTTTTACTCTCAACACTACCAGGTGAAGTTAAGCAATAATTTTGTCTCAGCACATTAACTTCAGAGTGAGCAATACAGACGAATGCTTCTCTATTGACACTCCTGTAATGGCTGGCATCTGCCTTCCCGTTATTTCTAATCATGAGGCGTTATCTAGATTGCTATGTCATTCCAGACCTCCCCAAAGTATTCAAAAGTACACTGGTAGATTAAAAAAATTGGCCTGTGTGAGAATGAGTCCACTTTGTGTCATATGGCAGGTCTTCAGGATGCTGAATGTCGGATTTTTGTGTCATTGTACTCCCCTGCTTCTGTAAATGTGTCAGCACTGTGGGAAGAATTTTCAGGTCCTTATAAAGGCTACATATTTATATATAGCATGGATTTTTATACAGATGCTAAAAATGGAAAGCAATTCCCATATGGATCAACAAATAGTTATCTATAAACACAATATACAGGGGCTGGAATGGAGTCATATTTAATTCATTCTAGACCTAAACCACCATTTATGGACAAGCTGCAGTGTAGAAAAGCAGTCTGCACGCCAAATACAGTCCCTGTGTTGGTGCCAAGGCCAAAAGAGCAAGAGCAAATGGAGAACTTGCAATTCTTCCCTTGGGAGCCTTTCACAACAGCCTGCAGATGGGGCGAACACCACCTCATCCAGGCACAGCTCCTGTGCCCTCCAGCAATCCTAACAAAATCCCAGGTGCTGCTGGTTGTACCACCAGGCTAATCCCACCCTTCCCCTATATATCCGGGGGAGTGTGGGGGAAGTATGTCTGGCTTTATTCCCTGCTGTCCTTCTGCTCTGGTCCCCAGCAAGGCTTGCTTTGAACTACAGAGAAATTTGCCCAGCCATTGCCACAGGATGCCCGAACTGTCTAAAGGGCCAGAGATTTGGCAGCAACTATAGGGTTCCTTCTGAAAGACATATAATGAATCATTGGAGTGGACATGCACAGAATACATCTTTGGAGGGTAGGACAGATTATTAACAAGAAGTGGGAGAGCTTTAAAAACACCAAATGGCCTTGCATGGAATCAGCACAATGAAGGCTATGTGATTTCTGCCACCTTGATTTAGAGAAAATAAATTGCCTTCTAAAGATCCCTGGAGAGAAAACTTCTAAGCGCAAGGAAAGATGATTAGTTCGCATATTTGCCAGCTTTCCACTAAACAACAGTCGATGACAGCATTAGAGATACGAAGGAGCAAGAAATTAAGGTATAAGAAGCACAGCAAAAGTCACAAGTTAAACCTCCGCATGGATAAAGACAGAAAACTTAAAGTCAAAATATATAAAGCAGTTTATCTTGGAGGCACAGGCAAGAATACCAGCCTTCCACCTCACGTTGTAATGGCTAGCTCTCCAAAGAAACACTGCACATGTGTGTGTGTGTGTTTTTCTGAGTATTTCCTTGGGCAATATAGGGAACAAAGGTAAGCGCCCTTCTGAGCATCCTCTTCACTGCCGAGTCATTACTGTTTCTCCCTCTAAGTACTGGGCAGATATATCACAATGAAAATAAAAAATTTAGTCACTCCAGAAAAGTACATGCAGTGAAAATTACACACAGGAATTAGAGCAGCCCCTCGGTAGTATTTCCCAGAAATACTGGTGAAACTAGTGACATATCCAAAAGCTGAAATTAACTTTACATGCTATTGCCGTATAGAAAGTATGTTTCTGATTCAAATTGAATGAAAAGTGAATTCAGGGCAAAATGAATAGTGAAGATATGGGAATCAAAGGATATGAAACAGAATTTATGTGTTACAAGTTTTGAGGAAGGACAGATGCCAGTACACACATTAACCATGGTGACACTTCCCTACAGTAATACTTCACCCTTAAATAACACACTGAAAGTGCTTCACAGACATTAACTAATTAATCTTCAATCCTCATGTGGCTGTAAAAATTATACAGTAGGGAAATAAGGTCAGATCTTCAGAGGAGATCAAGCTGAGATTAAACAGTCTGCCCCAAGGCTACACACTGACGTGACAGCAGAGAGTTACAACTCCCATGTCCAACAGCCACCCCACCACCAGAAAACCTTTGGAGGGAGACCCAAACACCTCCAGCAGCCGCCCAAACACAGCAAAAGGCTTAGGAAGGGTCAGATGCCTTCCCGTGCTCAAAGACAAATCCATAAACACATGTCTCACGGGATGAGGTGTTATGTGTGCACCCACGGATCTCCCTATCCTGCTGTGGTTCTGTGCTGTGGGTCAGGGGGAAAGGAGGTTTCCGTAACAGCGTGCACTTCTGTGCTGCCACCTCCCCAAGGATTTTTTCCTCCTAGATCGGATTTGCTGCATGCCAGGTAGCCATCATCACTTTAGCTTATGGGAGGCTTCAAATACCTGGGGCACATTTTATAAATATTATACAGAACACGGCGCAAATTACACCTGGTCAAGTCCTATTTACAAGTGCCTTCGCAGCCCTAGAGTATTCAGATGAATGAAGAAAAGGTGACTTCAGGAGTGCTGAAAGCACCCAGGGAGGCCACAGCAGAGGATGCACTGGCAGTTCAGTCTCCTGGGAACCAAACAATTCCCAGAATATGAAGAACACGCCTCCAAGTGCAAGAGGAGATCAACCCACACGATGTGTCCTGCAGCAGAACGCTCCCTATGCGCAGCAAAACCAAAGGCAACACCTCTGTGCTGTTGCCCCCTGTGAACCAACACAGGCTGTGATGTTCGCAGCAGCAAAGTCAAACCTATCTGAAGTGTTGCACAAGCCAAATTAAGCGTCGTACTACTGAAGGCCTCACTGAGAAGGGGCAGGGTAATAACAACATTCCCCTTGGTATAATGCCCCAAAGGAGGCACGAAGGGCAATCCCAAACCACTGCCCCTGCTCCAAGAGGCACTGCGACGGTTTCAAGCGCTTGCAGAGCGAGAAGGCTGTACAAACAGAATGGCTACAGCAAGATTTTGCTGCTTGCTCGGAAAAAAATATGAAACCAGGAAAGGGTGCTGGTGGCCTGGCCACCAAAAAAGTTCCGAAAGAACCCCAAGTTCTGCCACTTGTTGTGGCATTTGAACAGCTGCTGACAGAGAAAGAGCTGTTAGTTTTGCCTACAGCCGCGGTGCCAAGCAGTTATCGACTCTCAGCTTCTTTAGAAAGTGCTTTAGAGTACTTTGAAAGTAGTAAGGCACTATTTAAAAGGTTCAGTTCTCACTGCAGCACTGTCAGAAGATTAATCAATTAAAAGCTTGGCTACTGCAAGCAGCAGTGTATCTACCAACCCTGGGCTGCTTTTGTGTGAAGATCTGGGGTTTGGTTGTGTGAAGTAAACTTGCGTCTAAATTCCTAATTAGATTAAGAAAAGATAAGTACTAGAAAACAGCTGGACTTCATAGCTCTAGCAGAAAGTTATTTAAAAAGTCAAGGGTCTGAACAACACCTTTTTTTCCCCTCCTTTGGATACTGTTCTGAGATGGGAGGGGTAATACATTGCATTAGGCTGCACCAGTTGCAGCCCTTGCGCAGAGATGCCATGCAAATGATCCATCCAGTGTGAAGATTTACTTAGAAACTAAAAATAATAGCAGTAATTCTGTGTTGCCTCAGCAAAACCAAAAAGGCTTAAAGAACTAAAGCTAGGAAAAAAGATATTGGCTAGCTGTCACATCACACATGACAGGACGGCCAACAGAACATGTTTCCATACACTGTATAATGCCAAGAATAAGTGTTCAACACCATGCAGACCAGAGAGAAAGTGTAACAGTGTCATACAACCAAATATTAACCACAGCCAAATAAAATACCAATTTATAAAAGAAAACAAAGAATGGGAATCAGAAAAAAAGGCATTATTTTGACAAAAAAAAAAAAATTTGTATTTCAAATATTTTAGTTGGACATTGTACATTTGGACCAAGGCCTTGACGTTCAGCAGAACTAGGTGGACGTGACTCTTACAGTCCTTCTGCTGTGGGTCAGTCAGGTTTGGGACTTTCCAGGCACTGCAGCTTACACGCAGCAGCTGGTCAGTGGGGAACAGCAGAATTCTTCCTTTCTTCCCTCACCGCCCTACAGTGACTGTGCTCTAGCCTGAGCACCCGAGAGTCAGGCGCAGGAACCTGTCTCAGCCAGACATGGAAAAACTGCTTCGTGGGACCTGCGTGGATCCTCCCTGCAAGCACTGCTCTGGCTGCCCAGCGCCGGGCAATTCCTCGCGCAGCCACAGCTGGGGACCGGACAGCAGAGGGTCAGCCTGAGGAGTAAAGCACCAGCTCTAACATGCAACAAAAAACAGCTAAATGGAAGGGGTGAGGGAGGCACAGAGCTAGGAATTAAACGGTGCCCGATGGGATAAAGAGGTGGTGCCCGGGGTCCCAGGTCTGGCTTGGCAAGGAAGGCCATGCAGGTTGGGAATGAGAGAGGACAGAGGGAAGGGCCCCACCAACGTCAGCAGTGGGAAAAATGGTATTAACTGAGAAAGGTGACTTGGATGAAGATAAATATAATCCACAAGTGAAGATAAGTGACTTGCTAGACAAAGACAGCAAGGGGCTGTGAGGAAGGGCATTGAGGCAGTGAGTTCTTCAAAGAAGAAAAAAGCATGCACACAAAGACATAAACAAGATTTCAGCTCGAAGGAACTGCAAGTTCCTCTGTGTCACTGGCATTTACATTGCATTTCCTCCAGCCTTTATAAAACCTGGCTCCTCTAATTCATTCTAATTCGTTCTCTAATGCTTCCAACACGGTTCTTTCAGTGCGTGTGCGGGCAGTCTAGAAAGCAGTAGTTGGACAGCTTTTGACTGAAAAGAAATGTTTTAGGCACAGCTCAAAGCCTGTGGGAGTCAAGAGAAAGGGTTGAATTTGGCCTTTAAAAGAAACAGGATGCCAAGAGAGTCACATGAATTCTTAAAACAACTTCTCTGCTTAAACAGAAGATGCATGTGCCTGAGTTCAGTCTTAGCCACTAGCTGGAGCAGGCTGTTTTTAATTAATAGCAGGTGGTGGTTCACTCTTTTGGCAAGAGAGCAGATGCAAGTCAAAGTTTTAAGATATTAATGCAGTGTTTGCCTGCCTTGGTAAAAAACACAGTGTTCTGCAAACCGTTGTCTAGAACCACATCTGTACAAACACTGCACAGGGACCCGGGGTCTGGGTGGACAGTCAGCAACATGCGAGCACTAGCAGTGGCAAAGGCTACCAGCATCCAAGGCTGTAGCAAGAAGGGCATAAACCATCAGATCAAGCGAAGTGATTAATCTCCTTTATTCAGCACTCTTTAAGCCACAGCTGGAACACTGCCTCCAATTTTGGGGCCCCCTAATACAAGAAAGATGTTGACCAGCTTTAGCAAGTCCAGGCAAGACCACCAAGATGGTCAGTGGCTGGAGCATACAAGTTGTGAGGAGAGGTTGAGTTAGTTCAACCTGGAAAAGAGAAGGCTTAGGGGGATCTACAGAAGCCATCTGACAACCATCAGAAGCCACCCCAACCCAGGCAGGGCCTACAGAGAATACAGCCATGTTCTTCAGTGAGGTTCATGTGGGAGAATGAGCTACAACAGCCTGGACTGGATATACTGGATACGCTCACCCTGAATATAATTACGGATTGGAACAGAAGCCCAGGGAAGCTGAAGAATCTCTGTCCTTGGAGGTTTTCAAGACCTGACTAGACAAAGCCTTAAGCAATCTGGTCTGAATTCAGTGCTGCCCCAGTTTTGAGCAAAAGGTTGGACTATACAATCTCCCAGGAATCTTTCCAGCACATGGTATGATGATCTTCATCAAAAGCACAAGTAGTACACACTGCATATGTTTATAAAGGCAATATGGTCTTAAAACACTGAATTACAATGCAACTGTTGAAAAAAACCCTCCAAAACAAACCAACACAGTAACCCACAACAGTACAGACCACAGCTACAAAAGCTCAAATCTTTTCTCATGAACTTTTGCAGAACGGTAATCATCTTGGCAAAGACAACAGGTAAGTATTATGTAAACCAGTGCCACATACTGAGTTTAAGAGACTTTACGGCCGTATGAGTATTCATCCAATAGCTCTACAACTGTACAAAAGTGTGATAAATGAACAAAATCAGGTGCTTTGTGCAAGCCACCTCAGGTGCCATGACTTGCTCTGCAGAAGAACACAAAACAATGAAAGAAAAGCTGCATTTAAAATAAGACTAAGCTGAAAGCAAATGAAATTAAGTTACTGACTGCAGAGAGTCTTTCATTTTAAACAGAGATTACAGGCACTGCACCAGTCTTCCAGTTGATGTAGATTTCCACTTCCATCTGATTTAGGTTTTATCACTGCAAGAGTAATATCGCTCTGCCTTTCACATTAAGTAAGTTCTTTCTTTATATAATGTTTCTCAACTAGATATCCCACAGTTTAATTAAATTAAAATTGAAATAGCATTGTAAGAATATAGACCATTTAGTACCTGAGACACTAACCATTCACTCTATTTCATAAAGAAATTAATTATGTGAGAGTCATTAACAACAACTGTAATTCCTTATGGATTTAAATTATGTTTTGAATTGGAAGAATAAAGTTCCCAGCTGGTTTAAATTCTTCAAGATGGTAAAAATGATTTAATGGTGTTAATATTCCATATGTCTAAAAACTGGTGTAAGAATGAAATTCTGTATTAAATCTAAAGGCAGCAGCATGGACAATAGAAGCAGAGTAACCTATTTCTATCATATTTTGTCATACTGAAACCTGGAGTATTTTTGGATGAGCTATAGTCCATGAGTTCAAACTGGGTGCTGCTAAAATCAATTGCAGCCTTGGACCTGACTTCAAGAAGGGCAGGACTAGGCACTGGTTTCTCTGGATCACATACCTACTCCCTTTTCTGTAAGAAAACCTCAGCTCTGCCTGGGAGAAATTTTTCCCAGCCTGACAAAAAGTGAGAATGTTAAAAAAAGAACTATAAGGAATGATAAATAAAGTATTTCAAAATTGGGCACCCTGCTGTTAATTATCATCATTGCCTCCACAGTTTATGCATATTAAAATTATGCTGGCACTTCTCCTTCTGGGGAAATAGTTTGAAGGGGGATAGGCAAGAGGAATCTCTAAAGCACAGCATGCAGTTTGAAAACTCACACACTGCATCAGCTGGCTAGAAGAGCCAATTTCCCAGATACATAAATCTGGGTTTAACTTCTGCAAGAAAAACACCCACATCCATCCCCTTTATCATACTAAAGGGACATCTCTGTTGGCTGACAGCATCATGCAGGGAATTGAAATGAAGATGCAGGACAAATTCCAAACCAGCATAACCCCCATAGAACCTTCTTTGCCCAGGTCTAGGGCTGTTTTGGAACTAAGGGGTAAAATGCAAGCTCTGCTAAGGACATTGCTCTCCACTGTCAAAGCCAATCGAGCGCACAGGGCTCATTTTGTTTCCAGAAAAAAGACACTGATTAATTAAAATGCAAAGGCATCTTCCTGCCAAATATTTTCCAGCCTTATGTTCAGCTAAGAATAATTAAGGCTCGCCCATATCATCCAAAAGACTGGTAGCCATTCTCAACACGCCATCATCTATCACCCAACAAAAGTCCATGTTTGCCGAGGAACAGATTGCAACGAAGTAGACAGGCAGCACGTTAGTTGAGTTTTACTTGTGTCTAACTCTCGCAGCTTCTCCAGTATAAAAGGCCAATAGCTGCTCTCTTTACTACAGCCATGTCTGGTTAGGCTGCAGACACTGCCACTGACAGCTTTAAATAGCTGTTACTTCTTGGCCTGAGCTGCTGTCCGTTGCATTCTCCCACGCCGCCCTGGTGCGGAGAAGGAACGGGCAGTTTTCAGGACAGTGGGTGCAATGAGGCAGTGGGATGGAGACCCGAGTGCTGCCCAAGGCCCTCCGTGCTCTCAGGTCACACCGAGCTGTGGGAGCTTCTATCACACCGGCTTAAATCCCATTTGACTTCCATGAGACTAGCCATGCTTTAAATTAAGCATGTGCTCAAAGTGCTTTCCTGATGAAAATAATCACAACTATAGGATTAAAAAGCCGTATTAGAAGAGGTGCTTATTGGAGCCCACTGCAGCACCAGGGGCCTGCACTGGAACTTTAGGGCAAGTTTCTCCTCCTACTTCCAAAATTAAAACGGTGACCTCCTTCAAACAACCCTTTTGGCACTGAAAGGCCAGGAAATGTAGTCATATTAGGATTAATGACTTGAATTAGCTCTCTTGCACCTGTGCCTCACTGTATCCATGGCAAAGACGGAGAGCAGCTTTGCGTTTATGAAGTAATGCTTGAGGGTTTCTTTGGTGTTTATCAAAGCAAAATCTCTTCTCTCCTTGTCTTACCAAATAAACTACTTAGGAAGGAAAAATGTCTCCCGCTATAAAAGTCTCTTGATACAAAAAATGCAAATCTCAAGCAGCTGTAATGAAGAAAATCAATTTTAGACTCCTGATGGATACCTTCGTGCAGAGCTTTATTATTTTTCATCAACTATATCTACAAGAACCAGATCACGTTTCTAGCTTTCTGTTCCTCTCCTGTGTAATGAGGGAGAATCATGTATATTACTTTCATTTAATTTACTCCAGAAATTCAGAGTTATTGATTGTAGTTGGTAGACTTCCTAGCTATAAGAGACTGGAATCAACATTTTTAAGCCTTTTGTATTGCTTACCACGGAGATGGAACAAAAAAAAAAAAAAAAAAAAAAAAAAAAAAAAAAAAAAAAGGGGGGGGAGCTTTGAGGCAGGGGGAGAACATAACACAGTGAAGATGCAATACTGGGTGGCAATAACTAAATATACAATGCAACTAGAGCTGTAGACTGCCTTTTGTGACATTTATGTAAAGAAGTATCTGTGCAACTGATTATCTGTGAGATATTAGAAAGGTCTAGAGCAATCAGGCAAAATTTATATACAAAATTCACTGAAAAATATGCAGGTCTATGGAAGGACCAGAAAATATTCTTCAATTTGGATAGTATTTAGTAAACAGTTTTGCAAAGGGAAGGAAAAGGACAGAATTTGGAGGAAACGTCTTGTTTGGTTATTTTAAAAGCAATAATTTCATTCAGAAAGCTGCCAAAATATCAAACAGGATTAATGCTAGAATACTTTGCATGATTTGGTAGCTTACAAATGAACGCACAGAGCCAGCATCTGTCAGCTCCCTTAGGCAGCCTTGCTTAACGGAATGCAATTTCTTACCTGAAAAACATAAATAAGCAACATACATTTACATTTTACTCTGCATAACTTAATATCTTACTTAGTACCCTAAATCACACATGAAACCAGTTCTTCCTATTAAGCATGCAAAGACGCTGCATCACTTGTGTAGAATGTTTTTAAAATCAACAGTGGTTTCCAATTAAAACAGTTCAGATGTAAATATTTATACCAAATACTGAGATGTGATTAACATTCTTAACAGATACAAACTCACTGGAGTACAACGCTTTCCATAATTACCCCCAGCTTTATGGACTGAAGGCATTTAATCCCCCCAGGCATCAGGACAAAGGAGGGCTGCTCTGAGCAGGCCAGGGGCTACCACTTGGCCCACAAGAGCAGCAGACCTCCTAAGGGTCCTCCTTCCCCCAAGGAAAGCCCTCTGGGACATGAGCCACAGCACAGCACACGTCCCTGGGAGCACACTCCTCTGCTCTGGGGTTTCACGCACTGAACACGACTGTAACACACTGGCACGAAGGCAGAGGTAGGGGACATACACAGGCAGTGCATGAAGCCTGGTGCTGGCCCGAATCGCAGACCAGGGGAAAGAAACTTCAGATAGCGTTTTAATTTTCACTCATGTCCAATCTGCAGCTCCTATCCACCTGGATCAATTAGCATTGAATGTGAACTGCATCCCTGAGGCTCTGCTCAGGTATTAAATATTTTTGGTGCAAGTCTCAGCAGTAAATAGGAACGAACCTATAAGCCTAGAATGATCCAAAATCCACAGGGGTCTAGACACAATCCATACGGTTGCCGTGAAGTCTTTGGCTGCAGTCACAGATTGATTATACTCATTTAAAAAAGGTATTAATGTATAAAGCTTCCACAAGGGACAAAACCCACAACGCTAAAAAGAAAGCATCAATAAAACGCTACAGCCTTTCACTGACATCTTCAAGAAGCAATGTAAAGCCAAGTCAAACAGCCAAAGTGCAAATGCCTGGGAAACAACGAGAACAAGGAGAAACCATCTAGTGCCTCATCTCATGCGGGTCCACAAAAACCGTATCCCCCTTTTTTCTTCTTCCTCCTCAAAATATCTTCAAATTCTGCTATTGGAGGCAATGGAAGAAAACTTTAGCAAGTCTGGAGCTGGCCTCTTGGTGCATACAACAAGAAAACCTCAACACGACCAGGAAAAATATCTGATTTTCCAGTAGTTCCAAACAAGCCATCACAGGTCCCTGGGTTATTCAGCTGGAACTCTGGGAAATATTTCTAACTCTCCCTCACCCCACATCAACTCTATGCAGTTTGTTCTCCAGAAAGTTTTTAACTGCATTTTAATTATGTAAATGTGCTGTGGGCTTCTGGGGTAGAGCACTGGCTTAAGTTGAAAGGAATAGGTATCTATCAATCTAATCAAAATATCTGTAAAGCACTCATTTCTGCAGTAGTCATGCTTCTCTTTCTGTGAGGAAACCATCCTGTATTTATTAATTAAACTGAAAAAAGTTCACCTTCACCACACAGAAAATCTGGGCCAGCTCCCCACACCCCGTATCTTTAAATGCGAATTTCTGGAAGTACCTAAATCTGTATCTGCTAGCAAGGCACATCAAAGACAAATTTCCCTGCTGTGTTTAAGAACTCAATAAGAGACCCAGGCCACGATATTTCAACAGATTTTCTGACAAAGCTGCATTTTCACGGCTCTCCAAAGCTTCTCCAAGTTCAAGGGACATCCTTGAATATTGTTAGGTCAGAGCTGATGCATTTTATTTTCCCCACGGGTTTGCAGCATAAAACAGCTGCCAGTTCGGACCGTGTTCAATCGGCCCTGAACGAGGGGGTCGGACCAAGCGAACCACAGTCCCCCTGGGCCTCTTTGATGTGTGGCTTTTTGATGCAAGGCACAAGGGGAACATGCAACAGATGCAGGGCTGACCAGCTCTCAAAGCCGTCCTCGTATCTAGCAAATCCGGTCCATCATGGAAAGACTGGACAGGCAAGATGCTCCTCAACTGTGTTTCAGAGCAAGATGACCTCAAGTATTGGTATAGGTCAGGATGGAGTGGGGGGATTTTTACATGCAGGCAGAGATTTAAAGCATGAACCAGAGGGATCTGACCACAAGGATCTGTTCCCTGTCACTCAGTGCTTTGCCCCATGACAGCAGCATGTACAGGCCAGAGACCGAATGTGTTAGGGTTTCCTGAATGCACATGGCTTCTTCCCTCGCCCACTGATCTCATAATTCACAGTTATTGTATTGAGTACATATAAATCCTGGGTGTTTACCAGGAACTATCACAGGTCACTGTGGAAGAGCAGGACTATGCCAGGCAGTCATCGCGTGTAATTGCATCAAGAGCTGTTGATGTTCTTAATGCTAAGTAGTAGAAAACAGAGGAAGGCTCCCACATGATTGCTATCTGCCCCCAAACGCCTACACATTGGCCACTCTCTCCCAAAGAGCAAGACATCATCCAGACTCACAACAACAAGAAAAGAGTTTATCAGATATAGATCCAACACTGACACGGAGCACGAGAAGCACGAAGTCTCTCTTTTATTCAGTACATTTAAGTATAATGACAGATCACGCTGCTCGCCTGGCTCAGGCTTAAATGCTGGTTTTCGTTACAGATGTGTTATGCAGGAGGGCTCAAAACTGACAGGTTTTAACCATGTTTGATGGAAATTTGACACAAATGTTGCTGGTTCGGCTCAACGTTAGATGGAAAGAAAAGCAAAATTTATTTGAACTTTACAGACTCCAGTGTTGAGTTAGGAAATGTCCTTAGCCTGGTTGTTAAATCTCAACATCACCTCTTGGTTCCCTCCCCTGCGGAGGGGAGATTTTTGCCTCGTCCCCCACTTAAATATAGGGGATTGTTCCTTCCTGCAGAGCACTGCTAACCGACACACTGCGTCTGAGGTCGTCACACACAGTGAGAGGTGTCATTAACGCATGACAGTGACATGTGGCTCTGTTTGCACAGCACCATTTCAATGTCACGGGAAACCCGATACAGTTTGGGGACTTCTATCTGAAGTGTGACATTCCCATTTCAAATGCATACACTCGGGACAAGGAACAGAGGGACTTGTCTGCTTGACATTGGGCTGGCAGAATTGTTCAAAGCCGTAAAGGAACTACCCAAATATTTTCCAGACAAAGTTACAAATAAACCTCGTACCAGCACTTCCTCTATATTTGTCACTGCTTTTGCGACGTCCTTCAGAGAGATTTTTAAAGGTAGTATTTCTCCCTGACCTTGCTACTAGTGTGGGAGCATGAGCCCTGCAGGGGCCCATCCCTCAGAGGTCCCCAGGAGCTCGGTGCAGACATGGCAGCGCGGGTGACATCAGCCTCACAAACTATGTGGGGACACTGTGCTGCGCCTGACGGGCAACACACCCTCAGTACACCAGCAGAGAGGGAAATTGGGGAAAAAACTCCTGACTTTGCCACCAAGCTGCCAGGTAGACCTGAGCAATTCATTCCACACCTCAGCCCTCCCTCTGCACCCCCCCATCTGACCCGTCTCAGCCAGGCTGGGACTTGCAGTACTCCTGATCCCACCTGGAAGCACTTCCAGCATATAAAGAAGAAGTAACAAAGCTGGCTTTGACTGTTAAATGGTGGGTCTTTAAAAAGACTTCCCTCTCCGGCTCATTTCAGAGTAAAACAAATGTTTAGACATCCAATACATGCAATTCTGGCCATGGTTATACTGCAAAATATAAACTGTAAAATAATTGAAAGGGACAGGTCTGAATATTTAGCTGATCTTTCCCAGATGCTTTTAATTTTAGGTGAGTTAGTGTATAAGAATACTGCTGTGATTAATGCACTCTTTATATCACAAATCCAGTAATAAAAACAACGTTCTTAAAAGAAAACTGAAATTATTCTGATATGGCTTTACGACTATGACACAGGGGCTTGGGGAAACAAACAGCAGCAACCGAGATGGGATAAAAAACTAAAATATCAAACAATTAGGCTTGCTTGCAAACAGTCTGGAGGAGTACAGCTGCTGCAGGTTCTACACTGCAGCTTTGTTATCTTAACAATTATCTACAAGGCTATGGCCACAGCCAAACAAGTTCATACGTCTCTATGGTTTCATGGTATACAAGCAATAAAAGATGAAGAAGAATCTTTACGTTATTTCAAAACTTTAAAAGAACACCATATTGTGTATAACAGTATGAGGAACTTGTTTAAAAATTCAGTGTTATTTTAGCAGCAATAGCTTTCACTAGCAGCTTTCTGAACACAGCTGCGTAGGGAGGAAATTATTTTCCTAACATTTACTTATCCCGAAGGCTAAAAAATGTCATGGCTAAAAAAGTCAGAACTGCAACCTTAGGTACAGGCTAACACCCATCTCAATACTAAGCCTTAGCTAAGGGTGCCAAAGTTAGGGGTTTACTGGTAGCAAATAAAGAAATGCCAAAGAGTAGCAGCAAAAGTTAACATTATCTGCAGTCAAATTAATATTCCGGCAGTCTGGAAAGCAAGTAGTTCCTCAGCTATTTGAGTAAATATTGACAGCAAACGAGGTCAGTTACCTGAATGTCTGATGAAATCTGGAAATGTTTGGTATTGAAACGTTCCCACGTCAAACAGCGCCAAATGTTTTGTGAAACCTGATTTTATTTCCCCCCCTTCCACCCTGCTGGTTGCTGAATTCCAGCCCTGGAGGAAGAGACTTCAAGCCCTGCATAGTGCAGAGGACCAAGTGGACAGACAGGGAGAGAGCTCTGCTCTACACAGCAGGTAGCACTAATACAGCGAATAATACTGCTCTTCAGCATTCAAGGCAAGGTAATGACATGAATCAGATTCGGACCAAAGATTCAGCTCTGTGTTACTACAAAAAGAGGACACAGAGAAAGGTACTTGGGGAATTAATTACTGCCCAACTCACTGCAGGCAGTGCAGACCCCATTACTTATAGGTGGCTGCCAACAGAGCAAGTGCTCTGCTGCAAAGGGCCCCTACTCCTGGCCTTACTGCAGCCAAATGGGACCTCAGACAAAGGTCATTTAACCTGAATAACTTACAATGAATGCACCCTTTCCTGGTAGGGTAAGCAACTAAATTCCCACCTTTGGACCTGGGATGATCCAGCTCAGAAATAAAGTGGCCACTCCGTTCCTGCAGCCTTTTGATTTTTTAAATCCTTTCTCTTCTTTGGATTTGAAATTCAAAATAGCTGCCAAAGAAAACTGAAGTCAAAACTGTTCACCCACTCACAAATGACCCCCGTAACGCTGATTTCATTCCCTGATAACTAACCTCACTCATAAATCTCATTAGGGCTCTGATGAGTGGAAAGATGGCACAAAAGACAGGTGAAAATGAGAATGAGGGAGATAAAAGCAAAGTGCTGAAACCCTGAGAAGAAACTGTCATTAAAAAAAACCACAAAAGTATTTTAGTATCTAAACAAAAGTATTCTGTAATAACATCTAGACGTAGGGTAAAAATTAAACTATTTCAAACACAACAACACTTGAAACATTCCAGCTCTTTTGTTTGCTCTTAATGCCGTGGAGACGCAGTTAATGAGGGGCGCATTGGCCAACGGTAATGTCAAGTCCAACAGCAAATCTAGCAGATGGTTTCCTCCTCCAAAACGAGAAGCCACTTGACCTAGAGGGAGGCATCCGTTCGGTACAGGGGGCACAGCAACTCTGGCTCCCAAAGGAAGCTCATGGCCGTGAACCCCCACCAGAGCAGTTCTCAAGGACCCACACTGGGGCAGGGCAAGGGCTGAGGAGGAAGGAGCAGGAGAGCAGAGCCGTGATGGACTGACCACAGCCCCGTCCTCCCTGTGCCGCCGGAGCGGGGCAGAGCGGAGCTGGGGATGACGGAGCGAAGCTGAGCCTGGGGAGAAGGGCCTGGTGGGGGGAAAGGTCTTAAATTTGTCTTTGTTTCTTGCTATCCAAGCCTGTTTTCATTGGCTAGAAATTAAATTAGATTTTCACCAACTTGCAACATATCTTTCTGCAGAGGAAAGGAAGGAGACGGGAAATGCTGCCCTGCTGTATGTCTGGTCAAGCCACGAAGAGCTGACATCTCCCTTCTGCAGGGGAAGAGCAGCCACGCTAAGGTGGCAGGAGGGGGTAACTCCAGCACCTGCCAAGGTTGAACCTAACTTTTGGTAGCGTGATTAAAAGCTGTTGGAATAATACAGCCATCCAATCAGAAACCTTAAACACCAAAAATCACAACCTTTAAACTTTGGGCTGACTCATCTCCAGCACAGCTCCCAGACCTCCAGCTGTCAAATCACCAACTGGTGCCACTTGCAGCCACAAATTCTCAGGGGTGGGGGCAAGACACACCAAGCCATTTTGTTAATGAAACCTTCAGTCCCTCCTGAACTGCTCTGAATTTTCATTACCAACCCCAAGTGTTTATGTTACCATCATCCTAAACCCCCCAGAATTACCACCCCCTACATCCCGATGCTGCCAATAAATTACCTAAAGTTCAGAGCAACTGAACGAAACACAGACAAACCGATGCCCAGAGACCCGTCGCTAAGGAAATAAATTTTCCTTTACTGCATAAAATTCTACGAACGTGCTGTTAAAGTGATCAAAAGCTTAGTATTGGTGACACTAAATCTCTGAGGGTTGCCATTTTGGGTGCCTATTAAGGGTTTGTATTTATGTTATAAATCATCTTATTGCATTCCATGGAGAGCGATTTTAACACTAGGATCATACCCCTTAACTAGTTTTTATATGAAATTTAAAGGCTGAAGAACAGTAATGGTACTATTAAAGACACCTACTTTTTGCTTCCTGAAAATAATAGCATGCTACAGAGCTATGAAAAAATGATAGCAGCGCTAACCTGTAATAATTACACTAATAAAGAGAAAATAGCGCTGAAGAAATTATGGGGAGAAAAGACACTAAAATTTCTGTGTCTAGCTAAAGCACTAGAATAACCTTTCAGATAATATATTTGCAAAGTATATAAAAAGTTCCAGTTATTTCAAAGGTTACGATTATCACCTTCCCTTATTTAAATTGACACCAGTTATTACTATGCTTTCCTGGTCCAGAGTCTAAAAAAATACAAGGAACATAAACTGTAGGTATAAAATTATAGTGTTATTTGTTATTACACTGTTATTAAAGTGATATTTACCGACTTCAGGCTGCATTTTCCCCTCCCTAGTGTAAGATTCAGCAAGGAACAGGAAAAGCCTGACTTTATGACAGAATCAGCTAATGGATTTTAAACGTCCCACATTTTCAGTGAGAGCGAGCGAATAGAAATAGAAGAACCCCACGAGCACAGGCACCGAGCCACCAAGATTTGTCACTGAGACTACGGATGCCAGTCTTCCTGCAGGAAAGCTGCGGGTCCTTCTGTCCCAGCAGCTCCTCCACCTCTCTGCTTCCAGCTGTACCCACTTCTCCTCCGGACACAAGCTCCTCTCTGCAGTGTGTACCCACGCGGGGATCCCCAACTTTAGGCGGAGAGAGACTCTATTAAATTTGCTCTGAGCCAGCAGCTCCTCCCACGTTATGCGGAGGGTTGAAGAGGCATCTCCAAGACTGGAAGAGAGCTGGAGGCAGCAAAGAAAATATGGCTACGGGCAGGGAAAGGTCTGAGTCTTTTTGCCTGATATCTCTGATGCATGGATGACCCTTAGGCTATTCCGTGGCAGCAACAGAGAGGAAGATCAGCCAAATTCTCTTTTTACCAATCCTAGACAGCCGTGGATATAGAAAAGGGACCTGGGGTAGATTTCCCAGCATACTACCACACATTCATAGTGCCCACAGGGTGTTTCAACACCAGGGACATTTTTGTTTATAACCATGGCTAACATGCACGAAATTATGGCAATGCTATTATTCCTAATCACTGCATCTTGTAATGTAATACCAGGAAATTTTTTTCATATTGTCAAAAGCAACTAAAATTGTTGATGGTTCACAATCATAATCCATTATTTCACGTCAATAACAGCACAAAATAGTTCACACAAAGCCTCTACACCATTTAGATTATTTATTAAAATTTCAAAATAAAGAAGGAACAACATTATGGCATTTGTTCATAAATAAACAGCAAAAAGCTCATTCTATGAAGTGTAAAGATATGCAGTGCTTGCACCTTCACTTCCTACTGACATCATCTTTACCAAGAGCTGTCAGCAAAATGCAAAAAAAAATAGAGGGGGAATAACAGACAATTTGATGAGTGTAACCAAATTTAAAAAGTTTACGCTGTTGCCTTCAGCTAAATATCACACATCATTATTCACCCTGAGAGGCATCGGTGGATGCATTAGCAGAAACCAGTTCCCCAAGATACAGCTGAACACGTGACAGATGAAAAGGCAAAGTTTTTCTCCACTTGCTTCAATTTATTTTAAAAAATTTGAAAAATAATCTAAGTCGCCTAACCATCCGTATGACTTACTCCCTCCTCAAACAACAGCAAGCATGATTCAGAAGAAAACCAGCACAAAAACATGTAATTAAATGCAAAAGAGAGGACCCACAGTAAAACGCAACATTAGTTCGAATCAAAAATCTGAACACCACACAAACAGGTGCAATAAGGAGGGTATACAGTGTGCATCCTGAATTACATGGAAGAGTTACCCCTCGTGTTAATATAGCTAAAGAGAAGCAGTTTGGAGATGTCAGTGCAGAGGTGGTGTCTGAAACTCCTTACAGTCTGACAAGAACGACCTGTTCCCTCTTATTAATATGATGGAAAAATGTTGGCATTTTTAAAAGATTTAGCCCATTGAAAGTGTCAGTAAGATTAATCTTGATCATCAGAGGAAAACCTGCAATCCCTAGCTGTCAGCCACCACATCTCCTGGAAGACAGCACCCATCACCTGTCTCTGCAACAGAATCTCCGCTGTCAAGAACAACTGGTAGCATTTGAGAGAAGAGACAAAAAACAAGAGGCAAATGCTTCTTTGCAGCAGTGGAGGAAGCCACAAGATCTGCAAAAGAGAAGATGCTGTTCCAGGAGGACTTCTGTGGCTCTGATGTCTTCACGACTTACCTCACCTAACCACGAAGGGCTCATGACTCACTGCGAGAGACTGTCTTTGCTGAGACACTAATTTCTTGCAACCTCTCAGGTGCAAACTGAAGTTCCACCATATTAAGCAGAAGAAATGGAAGAAATGTTCCTTACACAAGGGGGGGTAGAGGGGCACAGAAACCACTTTATCAGGCAGGGGCCCTCCTTAGTAGGTCATTCTCCACAGACTGAAATTACTAGAGAGCTACACTTTATTCTGACTGTGATATTCCCAAACTAATTTTCAACCTTATGCTGCAAGTTAAGTTTAGCTAAAAGGAATTACTGTAGGCTGGGTGAGGTTATTGAGCATTTCCCAGATCTCAGAGGTCTTGTACCACACAAGTCTTCTGGAAGGAAAAAAAAAAAAAAAAAAAAAAAAAAAAAAAAAAAAAAAAAAAAAAAAAAAAAGAAGTATTTCCACTCTAGCTAGTACTTCCACTCTAGCTAGCTGGGAATAAAGGCACTGGCAAAAGATGAATCCAGAATTTTCTTTTACTTTTCTATTTATTTGGGGAGAGTATGTTCAGAAAGACAATAGTCCAGAAAAGAGCAGATACAGGCACCAAGTCCTTGAAAATCCTTGGTTGAACCAGACTAACAGCACATGGGCAGATCCAACTCAGGGACCAGGTGGCTGATCGGTTCCTGCAGCCTCTCTAAACTGTTCTTCGTTTCAAAAAAAAAGAGAAAAAAAAAATCCTCTCTTCTTTGGATTTGAAATTCAAAACAGCTGCCAAAGAAAACTGAAGTCAAAACTGTTCACCCACTCACAAATGACCCCCGTAACGCTGATTTCATTCCCTGATAACTAACCTCACTCATAAATCTCATTAGGGCTCTGATGAGTGGAAAGATGGCACAAAAGACAGGTGAAAATGAGAATGAGGGAGATAAAAGCAAAGTGCTGAAACCCTGAGAAGAAACTGTCATTAAAAAAAACCACAAAAGTATTTTAGTATCTAAACAAAAGTATTCTGTAATAACATCTAGACGTAGGGTAAAAATTAAACTATTTCAAACACAACAACACTTGAAACATTCCAGCTCTTTTGTTTGCTCTTAATGCCGTGGGGACACAGTTAATGAGGGGCGCATTGGCCAACGGTAATGTCAAGTCCAACAGCAAATCTAGCAGATGGTTTCCTCCTCCAAAACGAGAAGCCACTTGACCTAGAGGGAGGCATCCGTTCGGTACAGGGGGCACAGCAACTCTGGCTCCCAAAGGAAGCTCATGGCCGTGAACCCCCACCAGAGCAGTTCTCAAGGACCCACACTGGGGCAGGGCAAGGGCTGAGGAGGAAGGAGCAGGAGAGCAGAGCCGTGATGGACTGACCACAGCCCCGTCCTCCCTGTGCCGCCGGAGCGGGGCAGAGCGGAGCTGGGGATGACGGAGCGAAGCTGAGCCTGGGGAGAAGGGCCTGGTGGGGGGAAAGGTCTTAAATTTGTCTTTGTTTCTTGCTATCCAAGCCTGTTTTCATTGGCTAGAAATTAATTTTTCACCAAGTCAAGTCTTTTTTGCCCGTGATGGCAATTGGTAAGCAATCTCCCTGCTTTTATCTCAACCCACAAGCTCTTTCATCTATTTTCTCCCCTCACCCTGTGGAGGGGAGGGAACAGGAGAGCAGGTGGGTGGGCATATGGCAGCTGGACAAGGTCAGCCGGCCACAGGGCTGCTCCAGCATGATCCTCCCACAGGCCGAGGAGAAACGCCTGCTTTAGCACCTGGAGCTCCACTTCCTTCTCTAACCCAGCTGCTTGCAGGGCTTTCTTACACTTTCCTCCTCGCTGCCACGCAGCATTTTGCCCTTTCTTAAACACATTTCACAGAGGTGCCACCAGCAGCATGCCAGGGACCAGCTGCACCCTGGGAACCTTCTGGAACGGATCACGTCAAGCACAGGGCAGCCCCGGCCTCTCCTCACAGAGGCCAACCCTGCAGTTCCCCCCTGCCAACACCTTGCCTCTAAAATCCAATACACAAATACAGCATCATGAATTAGAGCTACCTGTTTCCCCTCAGCTCCGCAGCACTATCCTGACCCAACTCAGAATTCACCTCACAGAACCACAGCACTCCGACAAGCCGTAAACTGTCACACTCCTACTATAGCTATCAGCGCGGCAAGGACAGACTTTTAGTACCCAATAACTTTCTGTCACACAGGGCACAGGTGAAAGCCAAGGTGACCTCATCCATGTAAAGAGAAACCTCTAAAACAAGGACTAAACCGCGTTGCGTTCCCCGTGGCTGGGTCCATCCGCCGCCTCCATGCCCACTGCAGATTTTACTTCTGTGCAGACCGAGCAACCCCCACTGATCACTTGCACCCACTTGAACAATCTGTGGGAAAAAATTACTTATACCTAGAGTTACAACCAATGAACCTGCCAGAAAAGGCTTTATTTTTCCCCCCATAAAACATACTGAGAAGTATGACTCCATGTTCAGCGAGGAATAGACCTAATTTTATGTTTCTGAGCAATGCCACAGAAGGCAGCACCTTCATGTCCCCTCCAGATTTACAACTGAAAATGAAACAGAAACCCTCATTTTTTTTTTAAGGGTTTTCAGTTCCACTATTGAAATTTGAGGAGAGCGTTCCTCGTCCTTCTCTGTGCACTGCAACGATGATGTGATTTGCTGAGTGCATTTATAAAAGACAAGCTCTTGAAGAAAAAAAAAAAAAAAAGAGGAAAAAGAAAAAGTAAACAGGCACTCGCATGTTAGTATGTTCTTAACCAGGTCTGTTTGTGGGAGTTTGATGGATTTGCTATTTACACTGATCATCAGTGAAGAGATGAGACCTCCCATTCAGGTATACAGGGCTACTGAATCAGAGGATAGTATCAGCAAAATAAACAAACAGTTCCCACTATTTTGAAGCTCTTCACAGACTTGTGACACCACCATTGCAACCGCCACACTGCCTGGGAGAAAGATAAAACATTGCAAAACTGCCTGGAGGGAGCAAATGTAAATGAACGGCACACAACTTACACAGAGGAGTAACACGCATGTGTGAAGGCAGCGGCCAAGCACTGGTTCCCACGCCTGTGGGGAGGGCACATGCCCACTTGACCAGGTGTGCCACTGAAATATCTTAACAAAAGAGCCAAGATTAAAAGGGGGCACTGCAGGCATCTTTGCTCTCCCCATCATGAAGAGCAAGAAAGCACACTTCTCTTCAAAAGCAGCCTTGATCCTTGCCCAGGAAAAGGGTTCTGTCCTTGTTTTAACTCCTATGTGTAGAAACAACAGGGTAGTGAGCAGATTTAATCATAGCCCAAAGGATGACGAACAGGCATCACCCAGAAAATGATTACAAACATGCCATCCTGTTTTGACAGCAGTAGTGTTGCCATCTTGAGTTTTTCTTCTTTGCTGTAAAAGTAATGGTTTTCACCCAGCTCCAGACAGCTGGTCCCCTGGGGTTTTCTACCTTTGTGGTTTCAAAGCAACAGAGAACTAAAGTTCATGAACAGAGCTAGAAACCATGGCTGTCCACTGAAGGGTTAAATCATAGCTGACAAAAATAAAATCCAAAACATAGATTCAGATTTCCCACAGCTGCTTTCAAGCTCCACTCCCCTCCTCTACTTAAGAGTTTATTTCACTAGTTGCTAATCATAACAAAAGACCAAGCACGAGACTCTCTTAGCTTTAAGAATTACTTTGACTTAAAGGCCTCTGTACCCTTGTACATAATTATACCAGATGGAGGGGTGATTTTTAACGTGGTTTATTTAAATCAATATAAATGCACTAGTTATAACGCCTAATGTAAACGCAGGGATAGTGGTAGGAAGGTGCCTTACAGAGCTAACAGCCCATTCCTCTTCTCACCTGGGAGCGGTGGGACTACTGTAAGGGCACGTTACCGCGCTACAGTTACTCCTGTATCAGGGCAGAGCATCGGCGTATGTGTAACAACTGTACCGTTAACTCAGATGGAGCTGAAGCCAGGCAACACTCTAGTTTGCTTTTTAGTCCTCATCAAGGCAGCAAACCAACTGCCAGCCCAATATTAGCAAAACCTCTGGTGTCACCGCAGCTCTGGGCTGGCGTCCAGGGTAACAGGGTGGTGCCAGCTGAAGCCCTTTGCCCGGCCTCAGCGGTGCTGGCCCTGCTCCACTCCTGTTACCAGATTGTATTTCGCCAAGGCACAAGGGATGAAGGGCCAGAAAAAACCCACACTCATAAACAGCTGTTTTGGCAGCACCAGGAATGCTCTAAAAGCCGAGTACACAGCAAGGGTGTGTTGGCAAGGGGCTGTTTTTACACACCTGGCTTCTCACATCACGCTCGCATGCCCAAAACGGAAAAAAACAGATGGGCCTTGCAGCCTCCGTCCAGCGACCCTTCCCTGTTCAGCAGGGCATTTCAACATGTGTTTAACTTTAAGCTTGTACTTAAATTCCACCGATTTAGATAGGACTTAATTACATGCTTGAATGCTTTTTTCAGCTGGGAGAAATGTAAATACATACTTAATATGGTCTGATGAACTGGTACCCAAGGCAAATAAGACCTATTTTGCTGAGCTAATGGCGGGACTCAATCATGTAAAGAAACACACCTCAGGTAAAGATACCTTCAACCATACGTGAAGGTCCTTTTCTTCAGCAGGTATCTGCCTATTTCAAGCTGGACTTGCAAATACGTCCACCTCATACTTTGTGTTGCATTCGAATAGAAAATTGCACAAAAGTGAACAAGACTTTTTCAGTTGTCCCACAAGAGATGAGTGAAGATGCATAAGACTGACTGTACCGACAGGAATAGGAATGCTCTGCGTATTGCACTGAGTGGTGTCTGCAACACCAGGATCATCACTGGGCTTCAACTACACCCCCGGGGTGCAATAATCAACCAAAGATTTTAGCATCTAATCTGTCTGGGTACTCCATAGGATTACGTTGTACATTAAAATCAGGTGCTCCCTTCATTTGGCTGCAAACAGTACTGCCAAAGCAAGAAGTCTGAGAGCAAAAAATACAGAACAAGCTATTACAGATGAAATTAGATCACTAGGACCAGGAAAGGAAATCAAAATATTATTTAGGTTTGTCATTTTATTCATGGGAGATCAAAATGAAAAGATAAAAAAAAAAAATCCCAATACCATATGACAGAAATATGCATTATTGCATTGCTCATATGATAGTAATAAAAGTAATAAAGACCATAAAGCTAAGAAATCTGCAGGATAGCTTTAAATATAACTGAGATTACCCATTTTATTGGCCAACAACGTCTTCATTTAGAACTTATAAATATACCACACAAGAAACTGCAAATAAAGCAGTTCTGCAGAACACCAATTTACTTTTTTTTTTTTTTCCAAAGGTATAAAATGAAGCTGTTTTAAAAAATAACTAATAAATAAAACTCCACATCTGTTGCAATTGTATCAGTTTGCAAGCAGATTTAATTTTGTTGGCAGAGACATAAGAACTTTGGGCATGCATACCACTAAAATAATGAAATCCAGCTTCACCCATCTGAGTTGAGGAAAAAAAAAAAAAAAAAAAAGAGAGATGATAACAATGAAAGCTCATGCCCCTCAGTGGAACCACAGATTTAATAGAAACCATGTTTCTACGTTGCCTACAGCCAGGAGCAGATGAAAGACACTTGTGCGATTAGTTAACAAGTGGTCATTTAATCTCCCCTGACAAACCCTCCTTTTCAATTTCAGGTTCTCCTGTTACCACTCAATGTTTGAATGCCTTGTTCAAATGTGGACCCGACCCTGCACAGATCACACAGCTCTGCATTCCTAGGAAAAACACAGATCCCATCGCTTTCGCCAGTAAAACTACCAAGTACTTGACTGACTCACAACAGTGGGGTTTTTTTCTGTTCTTCAGAAATTTAATACAAGGATGACCTTTGATGCATGCTTTAGGAAAAAGACCTTAATGCATGAGGCTTCCAGTACAGGGGGGGTAGGTACATGGTCCACTTCACCCAAACCCATTACCTGAGTGGCTCCATGATACAGATGCTGGAAAACGTGTCTAAGACAGAAATTCACCACAAAACTGCTACCCCATGTGACTTGGTCCATGCCCTTACACAGTAAATGTCAGGCAGCTCATCTTTTTTTTTCAAAGATCAAGCAGCTATTTTGATTTATCTCCTATTTACCTGAAGTAAGAGCTTAAACATGGGTAGCTTTTTAAGAGAACATGGCACGCAGGATATAAGCGCATGCTTAAAATACATATATAGGCTAAGAGAGGCAAAATCCCATTCATCAAGTTATATGCTATGCAATATTCTCTTCAATGTTTATGCTTGGTATTAACCCTGAGTTTGCGATACAGGTTTTGACTTGCAAAGCATCCTTTATGATTACAGCCTTGTCGGAATTAAAATAGGCAGTGTGTGATCTCTAACTTGAGCCTCCAAATAGGACTGGCTCTTAGTTTTCACCCTATTCTCAACTTCTGAGAGAAGCCCTTACATTATAGAAATGTAGAATTTGTAATACATTTAAACTACATCTTCTTAAAAGGGAACTTCTAGTTGTATTATGCCTTCCAAGTACAATTCATGAGATAAAGCAGTGAAATAAAAATAAAATTATCTCTTGCCCCCACCCCCACCCCTTCCCTTATCTAATCACTTCATGAAAAATTACTCAAAGGCGCCTTTAAGGCCAAGGAACACACTCTCAGTCATTTGGTTTCCAGCCATTGACTTTTAAATGGATTGCTGGAAGCAGTGTAAATTTCTTAAATTCCACAACAGTAGCAAGTTACTGAGCCTCCCTTTCATCTCAACTACTCAATTTATGCTCCAGCACACATTACTGCAGATATGACCTCTTCCATCACCAACCAGTGACGCTGCCAGTATTAATGCAAACGCTGTGCTCTGCCGCTACGCGTGACCAAATTGATTCAGCTCATCTCGAATCGGCATTAGAGGGTCCCAATTAGCCTCTAGAAAGTTTAGGGGAAGTATTTTTAGCTGTCCTAGACTGAAATAATCAATATTCCTCCCATCCAGCATTTGTGTTTCCAGTTTGATAGCTCAAATAACTGATGATTCCCTGTTCAGCCAGCTGAATCACAAACAGTCCTATTCTAGACGAGTATCCTCTCTGGTTAGTCAAGTTACAGACACAGGGTTTGCGTACAAGTTAATAAGACATTGGAGCAGAAGTTTGAGTAGTTCAAACCTCCATTAGCATAGCTCTTAAGAATGTCTGCACTGCATAGGTTGCTCATGTGTTCTGCTTAACAGGAGGTTTTTAAGAACAAGAACTGCTTTATCATTCCGATTTTTTTTTTCCAAGTATTACTCCAAAATTGCAAATTAAAGTCACACTGTTGCTCCTTTGCCCCAAGAATCCTATTTGGCATTCATCTCTCTAACTGATTATCTTTCAGGCAAAGCAGTAAAAACTTAAGATCCAACTTGTCTTTCATAAAGAAAAATGTCCGTATCTCCTAAAAGCTGGGGTCCAAGCCATAATGGAGCACTATTGGTCACAGGTTCAGATGTGGCAGGGTCACACAGCCTGCACGTAAAATCTCACACTGCATGTTGATCTTTTTTCCTTTTCAGTGTAAATTAATGCTTCTTTGCAATCCAATTAATAAATTTGTAAATTCAGTTTTCACTCCTGACTGTAACCTGATGTGAACAATCAAAACAAGTCAATGATACAGTCTTCACAGTGTTTACATTTAAATACAATACATCCGACAAAACCAAGGCAAATGACCAAAGGCCACACCTTTCAATGCTGCTGGCATCTCACACCTCAACACCCCAAATCCCAGAAGGAAGGGTTTCCCCACCATCCCCCGGGGACTAAGGGGCATCTTCCAGCCTAAGCAAAACCATCACTGCGATGACACAAGAGTCAAAGGGGCATATTTATTTGTATGAACCTAAGAGGTTTACCCACAGGATTAAGAGACATCCGTGACATCAGTATTTTGCAAAAGGTTTTTCACTAAAAAATTAATAATTAAAATCAGCGTGCAGAAACTGCCGCTCACCACGAGAGGGCACTTTTTTAAAACCTAAAACAGAAAACTCCCTACTTCAGAGCAGATGCTGTTCCAGAGAGGGAAGAAAGGTTTTGGGGATGAGGGAGGTAAGTGCTCAGGGATGAGCTAGAATAAAGATTAAAAATGTGAAATGTCAATAAGCGCACTCAAGCTTGAGACAGGACAAACATTCATGTGACAGGCTGACCATTTCTTCCCTGGCACTGGTTCTGTGTGGATACTAAAGGTACTTCACGTGTCTGCTGTCATCTAGAAATATCAGCTGCAATATCAAAGTGCTCACAAATTCAACTCTGTATTTCTTTTCTTAGTAAGCAAATGATTTGTGCAGTTAAATTGCACTCAAAAGTATCAATATGATAATACTCTAGGAAAAGAAGGTGAACCTTGCCATTAAACTCCAGAATAACATATGCTACCCTGCCAGCTTTATTTCTGGGCTGCATTTGTCAAGAACACACTGAAAACCTGCTGCAGACGGAGCAGAAATGCATTTCTGTTCCAAATGCTGCATGTCAGCTGAGAAAGCAGATCTGCAGAAAGGTCATTATTGCATATTAGAGGTCTGTAAAAGTGTCCTGTATAGAATCAGACCTCTTTTGCTACAATTCTTTTAAACAAATAATATAGACCATTACCTGCTTTATTTATAATTATAATGCAGCCACTGAAAGCAATAGGGATATATATTTTCCCTTTAACCACAATACTATATATCACAAATATAAATATTAGCATTTCCTCAAAACTTTATGGAAAACATTAAAAATAAAACATATCCCTTTACAACACAATATACAATTACATGTGTTTTTAACAAGTTTCTAGAGAATACATCAAGCAATTTCAACCTAAAAGGAAAATTAACAGTGATACTTTCCCCTGGTGAACACATTTGTTCAAACAAGGAACAGCCAATATTGGCTCCAGCACCCTTCTCCTTACTCCATGTCACCCCATTCTGGGATTTCCACACTAATTTGCCTGCTAATAAACCTTCTGAAAACGTTTCAAAGGAAACTTGCTCTCCTCAGTTGCACTCAGATGACAAGCCTGACATCAGGACTGTGTGTAACAAAACAATTAACACCGACTCTTTTCTACTCCTTGCCACCACAAAGCCTGCTGATAATAAAAACTTAGCATTCGGGTCCGACTTTCTTTATATTGAAATATCGTTGTGTATAACGCTAAGGAAACTAGCCATTATAATTCAGCTTGCAAGGAAAACTGATGAATTCAGCGGGACTTCCCACACCAGAGCAGTCATTCAAACACATACTGGCAGAACAATGAACATAAGCCAAAATACGTAACAGTCCTATTAACGGTAAAATTATCTAGCGGCAAAGGGGTATTATGAGAAGCAACATCTGGCTGGCAAAGATAGAGGGCTGATACCCAGTTATTCCTTAAATTGATGCTGCCAGAGGATGCGTTTTCAGACCAGATCCAGGGACACAATGAAAACTGTCACAAGAGAGCCCGGAGAACTCAACTGCTGTGTGCCACAACCTGCCCTTCTCTGTGGGTCATTCCTATACCAACAGACACCTATGGAAAGCACTCAGCAGCTAAGGAATGCTCTTCAGGAGCTGCATCAAGATTAGTAGATCCTACGTCACAGAAAGAAAGAAGAAAGTTTGCCTTAGTCCTACAAGGTCAGAAATTATGTGAGGGGAAATATTAAATAGTTTTGCTTCTAAAAGAAAATAAACAGAACAATTAAGCAAAGCTCTGTAGTCATGACGAGGGAATTTATTCACCATCTCCAGAAGATGGTGCCATAGTTTCGAGGTTATCATCGGCCCTGCCTCTTCCGGAGCTCACCATCTTCCTAGCACATAGCAGCACACAGGTCACACCTGAGGTGACATTTCAGAGACAGGCTCATTATTAGAAGAAAAACAATGGATGGAGATAGGCCTAATCCATAGCAGACCTGGTGCACCTCTGCCCCACCTGCTCCAGGAACCTCTTGGGCAGGCAAACATCTACCAGGACAACCACAACTCCTTCCAGCACGGACTATGAGCCTGAGACCTGGCTAACACCCAGCAAGTCTAGATATGAATCTTAACCTACACACTCCAAACATCCCCCCATCACCTCTCCCCTTCCCCAGCCACCACCGTTCTCCCTCATTGTCTGGCTGTTTCCCCCTTCCTTTCAGGCTTAACTGACCACAAACTATTTCACCATCCAACCTACTGACCTCAGACCTCCAGCAGACCTGGCAGAAGCACTGCTTCACTGCACCTATAAAAATCAGAGCTTTCAAACCAGACTTGTTTCAGCCCTAGACTGGCAGTGGCGGATGTCAGGAGGGCCGGTAAGTGATACAAGGGAGCCTGAGATCTCTCCGCTAGCTCCAGCCTGACACATCTGACACCATCTGCACCCTGAGTAGCCGCACAGCAAGCCCAGCTCTGCCAGACTTCCATCAGACCCACCACACTCAGCAGAAACACCACTCATCTCCTTTGGTGGGCAACTCCTAAGCCAGCTTTTGCTCACAGGCTGTGCTCACGTGGCCACATGTTTAAGCTGTCTGAAACAGGACTGTCACCTACTCACGTGACCATGAAGTGACATTGGTGTTAGTAGCCCAGTTAAGGTCCCTACATGGTTCAGCAACACCTAGCTCTGCTGAATTCAAGATGTACAGCCCTGAATAATTGCTCACCCTTCTTTCCTGCAAGGGATTCAAGGATTTCTTTGCAAACAATTGCTACTTTATCTAAATAACGAAGTAAAAAAAACAGTGCAAATGGTATTCACCATCTGGGACCATCACAACTACATATCACTTCGACAGACCTCAGGCACATGCACAGTAACAAGAGGACCACTCTCACTGCATTACTGGCTGCTGTACTATCTACCCTGACAAGGGGTACTTCCACTTACAGCCAGGCAAATTCAGGGAAATTAATCCATAGAAATATCGCACTAGATACTGTTTAAAAGATATGATGTTATGTGAATCTCTATGGAAACCTCTGGGATGGAAGGCAATAGAAAACTATAGGTGGAAAAAAAAAAAAATTATAGAGCATCAAGCCCATATCCCTGTTTGTACAACTTCCATTTGAATTTTTCAGCTAATTACTGTTTTCTAAGTACACCACATGCAGACTGGGCAGGCAACAGGCATCCTTAATGCTAAAACAAAAAACTGCTTGAGTTGAAATATTTAGCTAAAAATCGTGACACATTCAGCAAGACAGTCCCTGGAGTCACAGCGGTGCTGGCTCCAGAGGGAGCCACTGTCTCGCTTTTGCAGTGCCAGCAAGAGGCCAGCACACAGAAAAAAAGCCACAGCTTCCCCACCAAAAAGGCTTTCCAATGAAAATGCAGAGAGGATACAAACAAGGGGAGTCTCTCCTGCATTAGCTGCTGAATAGTGTAATGACAGCTACTTTCCCAACAATAAGTGACAGCAATCGTGTACGTTGTACTATTGTGATCAAAACAAAATAGCTTGCTTTATAAAGAACACAAATAGCTGAGCGTTGCCAGAAGAGAGCAAGCGTGGTCGCGTGCACATGTGTGTGCGGCAAAAGAGCAGTTCACGTTCAAAAAACACGCTACGGGTTTGAAAGCCCCCTTGTTGAAAGAGCCTGAAGAATAACAAACCAAACACATACCGCAAGAAGATAACTGAGAAGATGAGCAGTCTGTTGGAAAGAGCTGCAGATAAAGACAGAAGAGCATCTTCTACTCGATTCCTCACAAACACCTGTAATGTTGGGTGGTTTTTTTTTTCCTTGTTAAACAACAGAACAAGGCCTCCTTTTGTAACTGTCTGAACTGTGCTGAACTTGGATCATGCTCAGCTGAACGGCTTCTGATCATTCTGGTCATACGAAGCAGATGAGTAATGAGCAGATTGGGAGGGTCAGGAAGGTGAGCGCACACCTTGCCGTGGACAGAGCGTACAGCAAAGAGCAAAGACAGAAGTTCGTTGTTTCCTAGTGGAACGAGTCCTGGAGGAGCAAGCATATCCTCCCTGCAGTGAGGAATGGGATCGATTCTTGGGAGATATACCCAAGGTAGCTGTAAAACAGGTTGCTTAAGGGGCCACCAAGCTCCCGAGGTGGGACTACTGCCCGCACTAGGCTCTATAGCCATGACGATCAGCACCCAAACCAGCTAAACTTTAAAGACCACCAATTTCACCTCCGTAAGTGACAGTAACAATCTGGCCTACATTGGAGATGCATTCAGGGTCATACACCACCCCAAAGATTCCTCAGATTCACTGTCCTTTCTTTGTGGAGGGGAATGGTCCATCTCAAAGTATATCAACTCTAATCCAGAGCGTATTTGCCTTGATCTCCTCTCAGAAGTCAAACTGCGGAGGGGTGGGTGAGTTATGGGCAGACATAGTCCAAATACATTTTCTCTTTTACAGTGGTCCAAGTACGGCTGCCAACTAAAATTAAAGTTTTGTGGTTTTCTGTCTGCATAGCAGCAGTCAGCCTTTGTGAGTGGAAACTAAATCCCAGAGACACACAAGAGCCAGGCTGGCAAATGCTCTGGCTTCCAGCAAAGCAAGAGAGCGCGTTTTGCAGATAATAAAGCAACATGACGCGAGTTAGACTGGTTTGTGTTAACTCTACCTGCTGCATGCCATCAAAAGATATAAGATGTGCATCTCTGCTTCAGCTCATTCACTGGAAGCCTAATGGATGTAAGCTTAACATATCACTAACCAGGACTTATCAGACAAGTGCAGTGATTTTCTCCAAGGAGACTGCCAGAGGAGTGCTCCCGTTTTATGCTGCATAATGTATCAACGCTGCACAGAGTAGCGGGAGAGAAGCACTTCCAGCAAACATAGTGCAAGTCTCAGGCTCCTCCGCTCCTGTTTACACCAGTCCCTCCAACACCACCTAGCAGGATGACATCCATCAGGAGCTGGTTATGGCCTGTGCGCATGCAGGTGAGACCGGCCAAGCAAAGCAGGAATGTAATAAACCACGCAGACCTCATAAGGCTGGAGGTGGTGGCTGCCAGCTCCACTCTGCCCTCTGAGCAAGTTCAGAGCTTTGCTCTCCACCAGCTACTTTATGCCCCAAATGGGAATACGTCAGGAGCGCGTGCCAGCTTACCAACCATGGGGATGCTCACCCCTTCCCACGGAAACAAAGCTCAGTAGCAGCTTCGCAAGTTCTTCTTTGATGTCTGTCCCTCACTGCTGGCTTAGGCAACTGCAAGCGGAGCAAAACCAGATGGGTTGATGTCCTGACACACAGCCAACCACCACCTGAAAAAGGCTTTGCCTTATCTTCTTCACCAGGTCTCTGCCCACCACATCAACAGCCCTTCTCATACAGGAGGGAGCTGAAACATCGCACCAGCAGATTGCTCTGTAAAGGGAGGGAGCGTAGCTGGCCTCCAGCACCCCTCAAGTGCCACAACCCCATTTTGTGTTATGCAATGACAATACCTCCACTAGGTACCAAAGAGCCATTTCAAGACTGCTGCTTGCTTGCTCACAGGTAAAGATCTACTCTCAAAGGAGAGAGCAGCAAAAAGCACCCCATGAGCTGCGGCTCCCTTCACTGCAGCCTTCCTAGGTCCTCTCTGCGAGATAATGAGGTGGGGTCTACAGCCCCAAACAGATTCTTTTGCTCTGGAACAGACGAAAAGCTTTGTTTTTCCTCCTGTCAGAATGCTGTTGTGATATAACACTGTTTTCACCGGGAATCTACTAACACTCATTACACCACAATGAACATTTTTGGCAGAAATTCCACTGCAGAAGAATTATATTAATGGCTGGATGCATTTACTGTACCAAGCAGAATGAAATCAAAGAAATGCAAGTACATGTATTTAAATGAAAAGCTGACTTTGCTCAATCAAAGAAGATAAAGACAGTAAAACATATAAACAGGAAAAACTAATTATAAAAATAAAAATCCTTCCAAACAGTCTAGATGGTCACCTGGAAAAAAATTTCTATTCTTAATGCCTCAAAATACCTGCTATGTCAAGCTTATTGCCAGAAGAAAGGCTGCTTACAATGATAATTTTCTTTCATTAATGTATAACAAAGTATTTATATGAAGAAGTTCCAGTCAGAAAGCAAGACTTTTTTCCTCCCTCTGCCACCAACATGCTGTTGAATCAACCTTCCTTAAAAGACGTGATCTGCTGAATTAAGGGAAAATTGAGTAGCTCACAGAAAAAGGAAAAAAAATAAATAAATAAAAGGAGGACAAATTAAAAGCTTGGCTTGATGTGTTAATCTCTGTTGCTTTAATTATTGTGTTTAATGTCAATTGGAGAGAAAAAGAAATAAAAGACTACAACAAAGCTGTGTGTCCTGAATGCAGCGTGCTCAGCAGGACTTCTGCCAAAAGCGCAATGTTTTTATCAAAACAGTGTCTGATTAAGCCTTCCCTCTCCCTCTGACAGTCCTGTGCATTTTCATCTCTTGATTTAGAGCCAAATTAGCTACCCGTTCCAAGGGTTAATGCTCTTGAAAGTCTTATTATGGTAGCTATCTGCTCAGAGCTGCTACGTGTAAACTTAAACATACAACAAACCCAAGTACATTATGCCAATACTACATAAAAGAGATAAGATAGTATTTCTTTGACTGTGCAAAGTTATTGGTAGCTCAAAGAACTGTGGCAGACTTAAGACTTGCTTGTACTCTGATGACCTTAGCTTGGAGGTAAGCGGGGTAAGTCATCCACTGCCGGAATAGAGTCTGAAGTCTGGCTAGTGGCACTGCGAAATGACAGGCTGCTACAGGGAACTCGTCTTCCACTTGAACCTCCCCATCAATAATCTGAGAGAGAAATGCTGGCTAGAGCTGAACACTATTTTTGGTTGACTGACAGACTTAGGCAACAACAAAAAAACAAAAAAAAAAAAGGGGGGGGGGGAAACACCTCTTCCTTTTGTACTGTTTGATCCAGCTTCTTGTAAACGACCCCATTACAGGTATCAAACCAATACTTCATGCCAGATGGAATTATTCCGTCCATTGCTGCCTCATCTATGTGCATTTTAGAGACACTAAGAATCACAGCAGTCCTAGAGATTAAATGCTTCAACAAATAACAAACCTAGTACCATCATTTTCCCTTAAACACAGAGGAAACCAGTAGGCATAAAATGGAGGGTCAACTGGACTGCTCTTAACCAAAACAACTGCACGTTTTAGCACTGGGTTGACACGGCAGCAGGGCAGAGATGCTGACTGCAGCCTGCTCACTGCACACTCGGATCACACCTCACCTCTCAACGGCAACCCACTGATCTGCACCTTGCCCTGATCTTCAGGCTGGCCAGGGGTTCCTAACCAGCATTTCCTTTGCTCATGAGGTTTCTATACACTGATCAAACTCTGGAGAACAAGAGAGCAGGACAGGACTGTGTGCTTGAAGCACAAAGAGGGGCAACTTTATAAGCAATCATTTGGAGAAGAGATGGAATGAGTGATCCTTACTTCCTCCCCACCTACCATACGCTTTAAGAGAAAAGAGCTTGCAATTTCCACAGCAACACTTCTATCCCACCTTTCAGAGGAAGTCAGCAAAGCATTTCATGAGAGCATTCTTTACAACGCCTTTCTTAATTGGTTTTACAATCAAAGAAATGAGCCAAAGAGGCCATGTCTCACTTGTGTGAGGTCAGGTTCTTCATGGACCAGCAGACCCAAACCTCTTCTCTGCCCCACAGCCTGCTGCCATCAGCTTACACTACCTTTCAGTAGAGCTGCACAGATTCATTAGTGCTGTAATAGCTTTCTTTATCTAGCTGTTTTTCCTGCAGCACATCTCTGAAGCATAAACCAAGCCAGCAAAAAAAAAAACTAATTAGCGTAGACAGCACTGCAATGCAATTCACAATGTTAACAGCCTCTAAGTTTTCAGGAGAAAACACAGAAAGAGATAAATGCTGGTAAACTGAGAACTAATGAAACCTCTGAAAATGTCTGTGGCAGGGAGACCTTATTGTATAAGGATTTAGATTTGAAAGACCATAAGGGAAAGCTTTTTAATTATAATAATATATGTAAAGACAACTGTTACTTCTGTACTGTGCTTATTTAAGGCTTTATTGTTAATTAGTTTACACAAGGAAGAAGAGAGTTGAGGGAAAAAAATAAAGGTTATTTGCTCTAAATATTAACATTTGTCTGTTAATGTTGATAGAAGCTCATCCATGGATTGTACTACAGTTCAAAACCGAGGATGAGAAAACTTTTTGTCTTGCTACACTATGGAATTTGCAGAATGCAGATTATGCCATGTAGAGCAGACACAAATATTGCAACTATTTGTTTAATATATCCTTAAATGTTTCTCATTAAAGCACTGGCACAGGATGGAAAAGCAGCAAACACAACACTGAGCTTCAGCCAGAGCTCAGCTGAAGGTCAGTTGGCCCCATGAAACAGCAATGCAATTCCCACCCAGCTCTGCCAGCTCAGCTTCCCAGGAGCTGTAACGTACCCCGGCTCCCGGCATCCTCGCGTGGGTCTCCAACCCAGCTTCAGCCTCACTGACACAAAGGTGCTTGGCTACAGCGTTTGGGAACAGGGAGAGTAGTTTCTAAAGAGGGTTCACGGGGCAAGCTGTGTTTGTTCTTGGGCACTGACTGTATTGAAACAATATGACCTGTGTTCTTTACAGCAAAGACATTCTCTGCATTTACAGTATAGCAAACGGGCTTCGAAGGCAGAGCCACCAACACTGCAGGACCTGACTTGAAGGGGGTAAGAAATTCGCCCTAATGAGAAGGCTTCACAATAGCAAATGAAAGGATAAACTAACTCCTCTTTTGTATGGCTTTGCTATCTTTGCTGTGCTTTCTCTTCTAAGAGCTGCAAATGTCAGCACAGTCTGGGGAAGACAAGAAACAATGTCAAGACCTGAACTCCAAACAAGCAGATATAGCTACTACTCTTACACCAATCAGCACCCATTTTCCTACTGACTGCTCCTTTCCCTTATCAGGCAAACACTGCAGAGAGGAAAGAAACCTGCATCAATTTGACAATGCCATGTCGTCAACCAGCACAGCCTTTCATTTCCTACAGGCTGGTCTTGCTCATAGCAGGGGAAAAAGAAAAAAAATAAAAAATCATCAATCTTATAAGCTTGTCACCTTTCACATGAACGTATACCCCCTTCCTCATATACATCAAGACCCCCATGAACTCCAACACAGTTGTAGAAAATAAAGTCAAATGTAAGTCAGTTACCCGCAAGCTATTTTCCCCTGGTACCATCATAAACACAAAAGGTGGCAGCAGGTACTGTCACCAGCAGCTCCCAGCTCATTGCCAAGGTATATATAATCCTAAAACAAAGTGATCGTGTAGCAGCTTGAGTACAAAAGCATGGAAATCTAGCCCAAAGGGAAAGTGTGTCAGGAGAGCTGGGACAGGTCTGCTAGTGATCAGCGGTGCAACTATGGGCATCTCACTCTCCATCACTGCACCTTTGCCTCCTCCTAATATCCCTGAATCTCTGCCTCTTATTTAGATTCTGCAGGAGCACAAGCTTCTGCTGTCCTGTGTTCCTCAGAGTGCCTCGACCCCTCCCTGCTAAAAGTACCTACAAGAGCAAGGGAAAACAATTTAGGCACAGTTTAAAAGCTGCTAAATATAGTTCCCATTCTTCAATTGTCTTACAAATTGAAATGGAAAAAGGCATCTTATTTTTTTTCAAGACACTGAGCTTCTACTGAAGCATAGCAAGAGACCATTCTCTATGCCTAGCAGCTTAGCCTGTCTGCCATGAATTGAGACAGAGTAAAAGCCTCAGAAATGACACAAGCCAAGCATAACAGAGTAGTTTCTGCCTTAATACCAGAGAGCTCTTTTAAGATAAATTACTATTAACACAGAAGATTCTCACAAATCGAGCATTTATTTTCTTTTTAAGAGTCAATAATGAAAACTATAAAGCTGAGACCCCATTTGAAGAAAAGATTATGATAACAACCTGATAGATATCCATGGCTTAGGATAGACCTTCATTTCATGTGCTTCCTTCTAGCTATACATATGGCAGGGATAAGCCCCTTAACAACTATTCTCTTCCTGAGACAATTTTTGAGACAACAGTAGGCAAATAATCTATGAATTTCAGGAAGATGTCTAAAATGTTTACAGCTAGTCCTGGAAGATGTTTTGTTATATATGAAAAATACCATCTTAATGTTCCATTAACGATTTTTTTCAGTCATTGAGAAGAGATTCATGGTGCCCAGTGGTGTAAAGGAAGAGCTTGAAGCTTTTTTTTTTTTTTTTTTTTTTAAGGTTCATTAAAACCCTACATACAACAATGGCCCTGAAATGAGAGTTTAGTACTACACTAAACTCCCTCAGGATTAGCTTCTAATTGAAGCTGTAACAGTGAAGTAATAGGGAAAAAAAAAAGAGAGGGGAAAAAAAAAAAAAAAGCGCCCTAAGGACTAAAATCTTTTGACGGACCTCTAGCATCTTCTCAACAAGTAAAGCCATGTCCTAGACATCTGACAAACACATATACCACAGACTACATACAAGCTGAACCCCGTTAGATAAATCTACTAGTCAACTATCAATACTACAGTCTGTCCTCCTGAAAGCACTTTCTTTATCGGAAGAACAAACTTACTTTCTCACAGCACATCAGAATTCAGGCTGCTGCTCCACTCAACATTATCTCTTTCACCTTCACACAGTTAATGATTTAATTGAGCCAATTACAGAGTTGGGAGTAATTCAAGAAGAAAGAGACCAGGACCATTTTGCTTTGCAGTGGAAGTCTAGAGAGGAGATACTAATGGTAACCGTACCAAGATAAAGGACCATACCATGTGCCAAGGTCCCCACCAGCTCTGAGCTTTCTATAAAAGAGCTTAAAAAGTTTGGGGACATCTTGAGGGAGTATTAAAAATTAGAATTAAATAGGTTTGAGCAGCAAGCAATACCTTTGGAAATTTTCTTTCAACTACTCCCAACTGATACAAGTTTTTCACTGACGCTCAATGCAATGCTCCTGTTGGTGCAACACCATGTTGCCGCTCCTAGGAGCCTCGGGGCTCCAGCATAAGGTATCCTTCGGAAAGGAAAGCACACTGCAGGCAAAGGCATCAACACTGCTGATGAGGACTACAGGTATTTCTTCACTGCTTTGGACATTTCATTTGACTACTAAAGAAGCCAGAAAAGCCCATGATCAGAGCCTGGCTGCCAAAGAGCATCTCCTTTTGAAAAACGTTCACCATCAGTCAACAGAAGAACATACATGGGAGGAAATCCACATTTGTGTTTGCCTGCTTAGCCTGTAAAAACCTAATCCTGTGACTTAGGCATATAAGGTTGCTGGCTCTGAGTGACTGTACACTATAGATGCTTCCACTTCAAAGTAAGAAATAGAGTTTGCATCTGCTAGAAGTCAACATCAAATCCAAATATTTGCCTTGACAGCTCTCCAGTGGCATTTGAGTTCTCTAACCCATATTACTGATACACAAATCAAACATAACAGGATTTATTCTTAATTTCTACTAACCTTCATTAGCTACTACTTTAGTTTTAAATGGTGTCTAAGGACCAGTATCATCAATCCCTTCACAGCAGTGTTGCCTGAATAAAATATAAGCATAAATTGCTTATGTAAGACATACTTTTGCCTTATTAACACAGGTCAATCTCAACACCTATGTCTCTATTAATTTTTTTTTTTCTAAGCTAAGTACATCATGTAATTTATTGCTGCTAAAGAAACCAATCGCTTACCTTACTCCTTTCCATCAAAAAGATTTTGGGCGAATAAGCTAAAGCTCTTTATTATATATTTGCTTTCTTATTAAATGTCTGTTTAAACAGTCTCTGAATTTAGCATACCTCATCTCCTACATAGACATATTTGTTAACTGTGTCCCTTTTTCTCTTTTTTTTTTCCACAGCTGACAACCCAAAGATAGGTAAAACCAAATTTGTACTTCTTACACAGCATGCCCAAGAGATGTCTGAAACCTGGATTTTGGGTTTAACTGTCCAGGCAACAAATACTTTGATATCATACATTTCTAATGAATAGACACTACATAAAAAAAGAAACAGCAAGAACCAACATCCTCTACCTCTGACTATTCAGTTGGTGTTTCTAAACTGCCCTGCTGTGACAGTGTTGTTCGGCAGAGCTTGGCTTATGATTGACCCCAAGATGTCCCTGAAGCTGGTGGAGGCAGGCACTCAGCTCCTAAACATCTCAGGGGTGGAGGAAGCGTTGGAAGAAGGCATGACCTTCTGCTTCCTTTAGAAGAGCCCTTTGCCTGGGGGTCCCTAAGAAAGGAGATGGGTAGAACGCAAAAACTTCACACCAACAAAATTACCCATGACCCCTTCCCAACTGCATGCTAGGGAGCAAAGGAGAAGCCTTGAGCAGAAGCCCAGATAAGCCTGTTTTCACCGTTAAAAATATAACATAAGAGGATAAAGAATAAACAAACTGCCAGCATGGCTTATCCCAGGATGAGCTCCAGTTCACTAAATGTTTGTTCAGAGGCAGAACAAGTAACTAGAAAATACTTACAGAACTCTTCATCCATACACTTGGAGTTACTAATCTAACGATGAGAGTACAAGCATGAACAAAGCTAACACGCCTCCATTTCAACCCTCTCCAAAGAGGTAAAAGGTCTTAGTACTGTAAATCACACCTTTTTCCTAAGTTTTATGAAACATCTTGATGTTTAATGCTGCTCAATTCCCATCTACGCAGCAGAGAAGCTTCTTCGTTAATTACTGTTTTTTTTCTCTGATGACAGAAATCAGCCTCAAGGTCATGCTGAGCACCTCCAGCACCATACAACCTCCTACCTTTGCATTTCCCTGTCCTGCTGTGGTGAATGACACCTCTTCACTTTTCTCACTGTCGCTGCTGTTGAACCTTCTGCAGCACTGACAGATAAGGACTTGACACGAATTTCTTTAGACACAAGATAGAAACAAGATTTGGCCAAGCACCTCATACACAGGTGGAGATAAGTATGTTCACATGAAAGAAGGGACATGTTTTCATCCCTCTTCCTCCCAAACTCTTTTCTCCTCAAGAAAAAAACACCAGAAAAATATTGTGTAAGAAACAGAGATGGAAGAGGCAGGGAGGTAAAACAAAGCCAAACAGATTATTATTTGGTATAAATCTACTCTGTTTCCTAAAGGAACGAATAAAGTAAAAAGAGAAGACATTCAATACACCTAGCTTTCATCTTTCACAATATTGGGCTGGTGCCCAGAATTGAAGGAGTGGTGTGAGTTTGCTCATATGAGCCAAAAGAAATGGTTTTCACTTGATGATAGTATCCTTTACAGGATAACAGTTACAGGGTTTGCCACAGATCAAGTCTTAATTCTTGCAACATCTCAGACTGGAAAGAGTTTCTGGTTTTATTAGTTGTCAGTAAGCTCAACTTCCCTTTTACTCATTTTCCTTGAATGCTACTTTTCTACCTGGCATTAAAATCTCTCTTTGGACATTTACTCAATTAATTTGCTTTAATTAAATTGAGATTACTCCACTTAGGAAGTGAACTGAAATCAAATTAAAGCAACTTCAATTTTGAAAAGTGTGCAAACACAGAGGTTTAATGAAGTTTAAATAATCCTTTTTAAATTCACACCTTTAGTTAATTTAATTCAACTTTCCCGAGGATCCCTGTACAGACATGTTCTATGTCAAGACGCATTTGAGAAAAAACATTGAAGGGAAGAGCACCACTCACAGAGAAAAAAAGAAGATAAAGGCAATTCTGGCTACAGATCTTCTCTGCAACAGGATGAGATCACTTATTTTTCTGTTTTTAAGTACCCTGCTATCAACAAAAGTACGGGGGAGGAGAGGGTGCATCTGCACACATCCTCAGCATGTCTTCTTCACCACCTACAGAAGAGGGCAGAGCAATGAAGACCTGAGATCCCTTTGTCAAATGAAGAGGTGAAAAATTATAAGGAAGAAGACATCAATAGGAACACAGAAATACATCAGATAAATTAAACCATATCCTAAGGTGAGACAAACTACGATACGAGCACAGGCATTTATCAAAGATGATGTCCAGGATGCACATAAAGGAGCGACGTCGTGTAACACTGCTGTGATGATCGTGTCGCTGTGCCTGGTCTCATCATTGGGAATCCCTCTGCCCTCCATCAAGGGGGCAACATGGGCTGTCAGTGCCCACAGGGCGAAAGCAAGAAGCAGGCTGAATGTTTTATTTGAAACCCCCCTAAACTACCATGCAGGGCTTGCTAAGCAAGGCAAGACAAACATGGTGCTATATCAACAGCCCTTTGGTTTTGACCTTTAGTACTGGTATCAAACCATCTGCTATTAATAGTTGGTCACGGCTGCAAATCTTTGGTTGACTGACTTGAATATTGCTCCAAGCCCTTACCCATGGTTTGTCTTTTTACTTGTCCTGAGCAGCCTCTTGGCACTGGAAGCTGCTCTTGGTGCTTGAGGGCATCTTCTCCAAAATCTTTCCTGGCTGATTTCTGAAGTCCTCTGGCTATCACGTCTTCATCTGTGCACTCTCCATCTGCCTTCAGACCATAGGCTTTGTTTTCCTCTCTCCAGTGATATCTGCTCTTTCTGAATGTGTCTGAAGACACCCCACGTGGGCAAACCGTGAATGCTTGTGAGCACACGCTTGCAGGCTGGTCTGAGCCCGTGGGCAGTTTCCCTGCCAGCGAGGTCCATCTGCGATTCCTCCCACTCAGGAAGCCCGACGACTGACAGCCTCCAACAACCCACTACATGTCTGCAGAAATGACACATGCAGGGCTTGCCAGTTCAGACAGCACTTGCCAACACCGAACACAGACACCAATGTCTAATGCCACTATTTTCCCACACCTCTGCACTTTACCAAAAAAAAAAAAAAGGGAAAGGTTGTGAGCTCAAGCTGGTAAAAGGGATGGTGCAGAGCCTGGCTCAGGCTCTGCAGTGGCACACGCTGCTGGTGGGATAAAGCAAGACCCCAGCAGCACCAGCACAGGCAGGTATGTGTCCATGCTGGCACAGTTGCATGCAGAACCCTCATTCTCTGTTGGGATTTTACAGTCCTTCCTATCACTACCAGGAGGCCTGGCAGGGCCATGCACTGCACAGCCTGCGGAAAGCAGTGAGACTGCTTACGCACATGCTTGTGTGCTGCTCTGAGTCAAGGCTTAAAAGCAAATGCGTGCCTGAGTATGAAATAAATCTATTTATGGCACTGGAAGCTGTGCAAAATACACACATTTGCTACCTCTTCACTAACTCAAACTGCCATTACGCACATATTAGACACTGACAGCAAAATAAAACTCTAGAGTTGTCATACAAATGCTGTCACAGACTAATTCAAAGACAATTTCAAATTAGGCAAATAAATCCCTGTCCAAACTTTCCTTCAAAGATAATGAATTGCTTGTTTAGTTCAGGCTTTCACATTTTCACCTCATAAATGGCAGAGGATTTTTTTCTTCCCCCTCCCTCCCCAGAGGTAACAAGCCACTGAAACACAAGGTTAATCACTGAGTCACTTGCACCTACATAATCCTGTTCATCACTAATACGGGCTGTAATTTAAATTCCAGAAAAAAATAAAGACTGGAAGGGTGGGAGATGATAAAATAGCATTCAGGACAACACAAAAATGCTCAACCCTTAAATAATCCCAGAGCATCACTTGGATTTGCAGGCCTTGGCAGGAAGAGATTTCTAGCAAGCCGAGGGCACTGGGAACGAATTTCCCCTCTCCTCCCAACACAAAAGGCAGAGGCACAATCAGTTTGTACCAACAGCAGAACTTACACTGGGAAACCACAGGGAGTAGGTTAATTGTGAGATTGTGAAGAAAAATAACACTTGCTAGAAAGCAATTAAAAGCCATTCTCATGAGTGTTCAGAGTCCTTTGCAATTTACTCCAAACGAACATGTCTCACTAAAAAGGGAAGGAAAAAAATAAATCGAAACCCCCTCAACCTTCAACACAAGCTCATTACTCCCTCCAGGTTCTTCTAAAACAAGCACTTGCAGTGTATTTTGCAGCTCTGTAAAACTTGTGCTTTTACATCCGTGAGAAGATCTCTCCCTCACAGTGACCAGGATAAATAAAACAAAAATATTTTGCTGTAATTTCCATCCAGGACCTCAAACACTTTGCAAAAATGTTCAGGACAGCAGGAAAGGGTCAGTCTTGTGCTTACAGAGAGTTAGGCACATGGAGATGCTCCAATTCATCACTGCCTCCCAGGGAACAAACAGTGGGGTGGAAAAGCATCACACCTTATTTCACGGGTGGGAAAACAAAATCAGATTTGCTCAGACTTGTAGAGGAGGCTGATGAGAGCTAGAAAGGGCACTGAGCTCTCGGCACAGATCGACACTGGCTCGTCGCAGAGCTCATCCAAGATGCTTTTCTGAACTAAAAGCAGCATTGCGGCACACTGGCAGCCAAACTGCCCCTCGTGCCAGCACCGAGGGCTGGCTGCGTCTCGGTGCCGCACAGGACCCGCAGTGCGGAGCCTGCGGAATCCCACCGCGGTCGCCTCCTTCCCCAGCACACGGCAGAGATGCCGCAGCACAGCCCTCCTCACCAGGAAGCATGTGCATTTTGGTGTAAAATGCATCGCAGCGGGGAAAGCAGCCAGGCTCCCTTGCCCAGCTGAGCGCCGTCAGGGCTTTCTGCCAAGGCCAGCCAGCGCCAGCTTGCAGTAAGGCAAAGCCGGACCTTTCAAGATGGGAAAGAGCTCCCCGCCATACAGAATTGGTTTGGACAGAAAAGAAAACAAAGTGCATTCTCCTGGTTAACGCATTGGTGCTGTGGTGCTCTCCATTTCACGAGAGGAAAAACCCCCTACAGAAGAGAGGTGAGGGAACGGGGCTCTATCAGACCACAGAGAACTAAAGACCGCCCGAGCAAGGGCCACATCACCAGAAGCCAACTCTTTTCATACGGAAATCAAAGGTGACAAGTCAGGGTTGGGGCATGGAAAATAAAAAATAATTTTAAAAGCACTGATAAACAGGAAATAAAGATCAGCAGCTTCTGCAAATGGCAGAGAGGAAGCTGGTAGCAGCACAGAGGCAGTTTCGTGACCAGCCTTCGGCATCTTCCAACAAACACCTCTCAGCCACCCAGCAGTGACTTCATGGGGGAGAAACCATGCAAGCGCCTTGTGAATTAGGAGGAGGCTTTTGTAAAGGATATTAAAGCTCATGCTTTGGGGATTAAGCCAGTCTTTATCTGTTAGAGATCAGGATGTGGCTAACGGTAGGGAACAGATTATCTGCATCTGCCGCCTAGGAAGGATTTACACCTTCTGAAGCATCTGTGCCGGCTATTGTCAAAACCACCCTTCAGCCTAAACCAACAAGCTCCAATGGGTAAGAAAATAAAAGCTTCCTAGGTTGTATACAAAGGCCTCCGAGAGACAGCATATATAAGACTTTTCAAAAAAACCTTCCAGTAATTCAGAAGAACAGAAATAAAATATTGATTGTACTGGGCCTTGCAGAAGTTAATTTTTCAACAGTGAAAACGTGGTCTGGCCCTGGCTTGGGAAACCTGTCAAGAAAACACCCATGTCAAAGTCATTTAATATCCACCAGGAGATCTACATGGTGGGCAAAGAGCCCCCTGAATTTCTACACATTTCCTTTACGGGGAAGAAGGTGCATACAGAGTCTCAGCTCTTGAATAAGGAAGAATTTGTAGCTACAATCAATCCATCCCTCCATTAATTAACTGCTATTAATATTGAAAATAGCTGCTTCTTGGGACGGGGCTATGGTGTAGCCATCTCTGATGCGTTCATGTGTGCCGTAGATGAGCGCGCACACTCTGCACAAGGTTACAGCAATCACACAATATATTTACAAACTCTTTAAATTAATTTACCCGAAGTTCTTTAACTGTGTCCCTGCCAACCAAATAACATATCCATTTATAGTTACAACACCAAAAACAAACAGCATATTAAATCTCCAGAAAGCTATTTCAGAGGCCATCTCAACTGCTGTAGAAATAAATCAGTCCAAATATTCCCAAAATTCATCTTCCAGAAAAGCTGATAATCACATGCTCATAAAAAACAAATGTTCAACTGGAGTCAGTTTTGTAATATATTAATTAACATAATTTTCATCTGTGGTGACAACAGGCCATCTGCTACTCTGGCATCACGAGAGACTCTGAGTTTCAAGGCAGTTTAAGCTGTTTCTTGTTGTGCGTGGCGGATTTTCATCTAAAAACTAAGCATGAGTTTTCTTATCTCTTTTTGGATAAGCACACTTCCCAACAGGCAAACAAACTTTTCTGACTGGTAACCCAGTCCCCTGTATCAGCTGCTCTCGGCTCACTGCCGAGACCAGTGTGGTACTGGGCAGCTGGTACAAGGCAGCGTTACTCCAATATCCGTACCAGGATCCTGGCTCAAAGTCAGAGACTACTCGAATAGGAAAAACCATCTAGAGAAATAGTCAGCAGGACTTCGTCTGCAATAAATTAAGTGCAAGCTTCAATGGCAGAAGCTACTATCTGGATTATCAATAAAACTGGCCTAGGGGCAAAGGATTTAGGACTAGACACCTCTATAGACACAATTGTCTCCAACACAAACTTGCTGAGCTATGGCCAACTGGCAAACTCAAGCATTTTATTTTTATTTCAGAGGGAGTGAAAATGCCAACAGAAAACCATCTCTATTTGTCCCGACTGTCTTCACCTTCCAGCCTCACAGTAGAAGTGGAAGAATACAAAAATGGGTGATGTTTTCCGAACTGTTGTTGTCACTCACAGGCTCCCATAACTCAGAGTGATTATTTACAGTCCTCCCAAATAGCACTTGAATCTGCAGAATCCCAGGGTGAACAACCATCACTTCGGCCAAGACAAGGGTTTAGGAAAATCACCCACATACTGGGCAATAAGCCTCCAAAACTTCAGTGAGAAATAACAACCTCACGGTTAAAAAGCAGGTTCATTTGTTCCACTATTTATAGCTTAATTATGTAGATGAGCAAGCTATTTCCAAGTCAGACCTGATAAGCTGCAATGATTTTATAAACAGAAAATCCCTTGGAACATCAAGTTTAGTCCCCTGCCTTGCATCCAAGCTGAGAAATGATGACCAGCATCCAGCTCTGCAGGCCAGAATTGTTTAACTACATGCACCACACGAAACCCAGATCAGGGTCTTGAGAATCACGCAACACTGAATTTCTTAGAAGCTGTCACGCTGTGGCTTTGAGATCTGCCAACCTGCCCTCCACCTCAGCATTTGCCACCCAGTGCCAGTTGGTCACCAAGTCATCACAGACCCTACATTTTTGAGGGAGAGGCACATGCCCAACCCTTCACGGGCCTGTAAAGCACTTAAACTGATGGTGATGGCTATTAATAAATGTAACCACACCACCAGCAAACGTCTCCAGGCTCCAAACACAAAACATTTTCCAAATAAAATCTAACAACACTGAGAAAGGTCATTTACCAGAAATCAATATTTGGAAAGAGACTCCTGAGTGCAGCAGATTAACACTAGTGACGATGGTATTTACTTTCATTAAAAGTAATATTTGCAATAATAGAGCATTATTTTATGCTAGGCGGGACACACACAAGGAAACCTAAACTATTTAAATGTAAATGAGAACATTCATATTTGACACCAAGACTTTGGCATTCATTATTTGCCAGTATTAAAGGATTTCTATTTACCAATTTTATGGTATGCAGTGAACCGTGCATGTTTTTCACCAGGCATTCCAGTGGGCCCTGCACTAGCTCTTGCCTGACCCTTTCCAGTCTCCTGTCCCCATCCCAGAGATTACATTAATCCCCTTGTTTGTTCTTTCTTTAATTAAATGATACAATCTTTCAGGCACTCTGCTCACAGATATCGGCAGATAAAATTTAAAAAAACCTGAGTGTGCTCACAGGAATAATCTTTACCTTGTTAATTAGACCCCAGAATCACAATCAAATGGAACCCAAGATTATTAAGGGAGAAGCACATTGGAAACAAATTATAACAAACCCAAATTTCCCAAGTTCCAGATCTGGCTGTTGCCTTTCATCGCCAATAAGCACAGAAATAAATTACCTGACAGAGCTGAGAGATTGTCCATTTCAGAAGGTTTTTTAATGGGCACATTAAATAAATATCTGCTCAGAGGGCTGAAGTAAAACTGATCCTCTCTGGTAACAAAAGACTTGAAGAATTCCCAAGAACCCTTCAGAAGATGCATTATAATACTTTATTGTGACATTTAACATAGGGACCAATTCCCCATCTCAGGCACCAACCTACAGGAGAGCAATTCATCTGGAACTAGCAGACTTGCTAGGGGGAGACTTGGACTCTTAACCTGGAAAAGAGTTGATAAGCACCTAAAAGGCCTGGATGGATTTTGATGGATGAGGCAAGTAAGTCAAATAACTAACTTCCATTTCTGGTTTCTCTCCTTTTTCAATAACATGATTAATTACGCAATAATCTCTGAGAAACTGGTCACTGCAACAACTCAACCACCAGATTTTAGTTGTTATCCCGAGGAAATGATTAAGCTTTTTTGATCTTGTGAACTAGCCTCTCTTCTCCTGCCTCCACTAACGATATTTCAAGAGAGAACAGTTTCATCTTTTAAGAAAGAAAAAAAAAAAAATTACAGAAATTCTTCAAAGTGCTGCCTCTATAGCAATTAAAAAGTGACAGCCTGTGAGAGAACAGGAGGATGTACGCTATCTTTGTACACTGCTAAATAGGTAATGCCATGCCAAGCCAAATTAGAGCTGCGGCCTGACTACCACATACCCACAAGAAATGCATGAGTACACATCTGCCCCGAGACTACTGCCAGCAGGGGAGGCAGACCTTCACCAGGTCCCACACTAACCCTCCCCACTGCAGGGAGGTGAAGGATTGGGCCAGGGGTAGTTAAAAACACATATTCTGGAAAGCTGTTTTAGCAAAGGAAGATGTAAAGCATGACAGTTTTCCCCGAACACTGACTATAAATGCCCCTCTCAGCATCCGTTCAAGTGAGAGGGAGGTAGACCAGCTCGCACTGCCTTTGGACACCTGCCATACCTACGTGCTGGTGCGGGTACAGGCACCTACATAGATTAAGGTCTCATATGAAGACTTTTAACCACCGAGGCTGTAAGGTTTGGAGTGTTTCAGGGAAGAAAGGGAGAATTATTTCATTAAATTCTGCGACAGTACTATATAGGACATGACCCCTCCTGGCTTGTAGGGATCTGCACTAATGACCATAAGATCTCTTCCAGCTTTGCATCTCAGACATGCGAAAGAGGAAGCTTTCACATAGCAGCTAATGAAGCGCAGAGGTCTATCTTTATCCTTCACCAAGGGCAACAGTCTTGTAGCTCAAGCAGATAACATTTATTCTGCAGTCCAGACAGCTTTCAAACAAAAAAAAATTGAAAATATAATGTTATTGATTGACAAAATTACGAACTTCAAATGTTTTGTATGAAACAACAGTTTGCATTTAGTTACCTAACGGAGCGATACTTTTAGCCTTCTTCATAATTCAAGGCAGTACATGTTTTTGCTGTTAAGGACGTTGTTAATTTGAAATCTAATCATTTGGAGGAAAGTCATAAGTGCTTTCAAGTGTTTTCACAGTCATATCTCCACAGTCTTACAAAATATTCAGAATCCTCTCCTCTAGAAGACCCACACAAACAACAGGAGAATTCTATGAATAGATCAGACCAGAAAGTACCGCACCATGGTGGCACTTCTCTACACAAATGAAGCTGGTGATAGATGACAAAATGACATTTTATCTTACAGACATAATTATTTGCTACCTGTAACAATGCCACATATCATTCTTAATAAGCAACCTGAAGACCTGTGTGCACTGCATGACCCTAGCTGCCATCACAAAGCACCAGGGTCTCCAACAAAGATGCACAAAGGATAACAGCATCCTTATGCCTAGCTCCTCCTCTCCCTGCAGCCAAATGGTCTAATAGTCACTTACTCACCCGAGGGTGGCCATCGGCATGTATTCTCCACCTGAAACACTCACGCTCACAGCTAGATCCACAGTGACACACTTTTGCCACTCTATCACTGTTCCACATAGCTAAGTGGCTGCAAAAGAAGAAAAAGCTTCACGCTGTGTGATATTTCTGCTGATGACAAGCCTTTAAAAATTTAAAGCACATGAATAAAAGCTTTTGTGGTCAGACAAATGGCCCATATGCTAGCAATTAAATTATATACGGGCAATATGGTTGATTGTCAGCTACCAGAATACAAATGGAGTCTTTCTGACTTTCAGAAACTTAGCTGGAACTCCACGCACTCCTGTTGGGCTCAGCTGCAGCACCCTAACGGGTCTCTGAGAAGAGAGTTTCCCTTCAGTGGACCACCACACAACGGCAGGGCTGTAAGTGCACATACTCTTTCCCCCAAAGGGAGAGCTCTGTTGTAGAACGTGTCTCAGGGCTTTCCCATCCTGCACACCCTCTTGTTGAGTAAGTCTTCATATCCTTTGGTCTAGAGTTTCAAAGCACACCATTCCAGCCCAGAGCTTGGTTTTTCTCTTGTCCAGCTGGCTCCATCCTCCGCTCCCTAGTGTAGGGAGTCAAGACACGAGCCAATTGCAAACACACACCAAATCCCTTCCAAGCTCCTACTTGCTTTAATCTCTTGCTTATTGCAGCAGCCCTGAATTTACAGATGTTACTTTCACAGAAAAAGGAGTCGGGATTTTTTTTGTTGTTTACATATATTTCAAACAGCCAAACCCCCATGTTTTCTACACATAATTAACTGTCATTTCTGTCCCCCATTCAGACCACACTGCTTCACTACAGCACATCATTAACAAAAGTGTCAGTTGACTAAATTGACGTGCTCCAAATGCCACTTAATCCTCAGAAAACAAATCTGGTAATAAAACTGCATCTACTAACAGGTCACTAAAGACTAAGCCAAATTCATGGACAAGCTTTACCCTGAATACACACACTGCCGTACAGACATACTGGTGTCACCCAGATGTTGCTGTGTTTGTGGCAATTGTTAAAACAATAGTGACATCTGAAATGCATGTACTGAATCTGCCCATTCATAAATACAGACATAAAACTGCCACACACTGGCTCAGCCCATGTTTTGATTCCCAGCATATAGCTTATGTCTGTTTTAACTTAACGTTGTGTTTCACATTGCAGTTGACAAATAAGACATGGCACAGCGTGACTAAATACTTAATTCCATCTCCCCACCATAGCACATGCCATCATCTCCCTACAGTTAAGGCAGGTCCCATAGAAAGTCACAGAAGAACTTCAGAGTCATTGCCAAGAAGGGTCTAACAGGGAAAGGCAACATTTTTTCACACAAGAGCCTTGAGCCAGAAACACGAAATCCCAACAGAAAGCTTTCCCATTACATCACAAAGTTGACATTTGAAATCCTGTACACAAAAGTGAAATAATTTCCTGAAGACAGAAAAAAAAAAAAAAAAAGAGTCTCTCCAAAGGAAGGAAGTATTCTTATAATTACAGTTTGGATTCATCTCAGTTTTGCAGAAGCATACAGCCCTTGGTTTGCAGGTACGTCGTTAGCCATGATTACTTGGAAGATGCTGTGAAACTGAAAAATGAGACGGTCAAACTGCTGGGTACAGAAGTAATTGCTTTTATGTTGGATTGCTTTGCTTAATTTTAGAGAAAGGCATACCAATAAACTGTACTTCTTCCCATATTTCCAAATGTGTGATGTTACGGTTCATTTAAGTTTCCCTTCCTTTCCCCAGTACGGCTCAAAACTTAAAAACCCATTTCACTTCCCTTCTTACACCAAATAGTCATCGCTATTGTTGCTGCTGTAAAGAAATGTCTGTATGGCAGTAAACATGCAAAAATGTAGAAAACCCTGGCCTTGAATTCCCTCAACCACAATGCACTTTTTTTTTTTTTGGAACTTGAACACTTGCCAGCAGAACTTTGCATACATGAAGGTCAGTTACGTGGCCGGCATCATCTAAAGTTAAATTGTTCCTCCCTTTCTGAGCCAAAAGCAGCCATACTATCCCGTCTGTACATAGAAGACATTTGCTATCTACCATACTGGCGATAAGTCTGGTAAAAGTTTCATTATTTTAAAGAACAGCGATCACTGAAAATTTCCTGTGGCAGAAAGGTGACAGCAATTAGAGACAGCCCAGACCAACACACTTCAGAGTTGCCAATGATTTGCACAAGCTTTCTGACCAAACTTTGGTGGTTTTTATTTTTCCCTAGAAATCAGAGTCATCTGCCTCCTGAAAACACAAAACAAACACAACACCACAACAAATACTAAGAGGGTAAGAGAGAGATACGAAATCGCTGAAGGATGTTGCTGGTAAAACTTCTGTGCAAGCCTACCTTCTGCTCTCTTCAAATGGTTTTTACCACACTGGGACCATTTGTCAGACCGCAGGCACCGCCAAACTGCAAGATGATACCCCTGACAGTAACACAACTCATTGCACACTGATTTATAGAACAAGAGCTCAGTGGGGCCCAGCACACAATCTGAGGAAAAAAAAAAAACCCTCACCAAATCCATCCACAGGGGTGACATTTAATAGGTTTATGCATTTTATAGTAGCCTTAAGTGTGCTCCTAAAAGAGGCAAGGGAGGATGTGCTTATTCAGAAGGAAAATTCACTACTTCTCTCTCATAATCCACTTTATTATATAGCAGCCCACAGCAAGCGTTCTGTTTAAAGACTGGCAGCGCTCTCTAAGAGTCTGGGCACAGATGCCCCCAGGGAGAGACACTATCACTAGCAGACAGAGCCAAAACACTTTTCATTGTGAAGATTTTACACTTGGCAAATATTAAGGTCACAGCAGAAAATAGTCCTTTTATCTTCTCCCCTTTTTCCCCGCAGGCTCCCAGACCTGGCCACCAACCCTTCCTTCTTTGCAGCCGGAGCTGTTCCTCATGCAAGTTCTCCTCGTCTTTGGGTGCAAATGTTGGGAACGGTTAGGGATGTGCAGGAGGCAAACGAGAGGCAGGGTTCAGTGCAGGGAATTAAAGGTGCCTCCTGGCTTTTCTTTTTCTCCCACTGCTTCCTCACCTCAGGGTGGGGACTGCCAAGCTGTACGAGCCTTGTAAAAGCATGGCATGGCATCTTGCAGTCCCAGACACAGACCTGTAAGCCCCAGCCAGGCACACGGAACATGCACTGAAACAGAGCTCTGCTGGTATCTCTGCACATCATGGCACCGGTGGCCCTCAGACCGCTTCTCCCACGGGAAGGGCTCTGCTACCGTGGCTACTGCTCAAATATTTCCTAAGCAACCGCTACAAGAAATAGCGAGGGACTTCTGACACCCTCAGCGTTGCCCACAGACAAGAAGCCCATTTACTCTTCCAGGAAAGCCACAGGGAGCCAAGTGAGGAGGGCCAAATGACTGCACAGATATGAACACGGGGCACCGAAGCACCTCTCACTGCCAAAACAGACAGTTGGTCCTTTCCCTGTTTAGTTTCCAAAGACAAACCCCAACTGTCCATAAACATTTTGATATCTTTGAGGCCCCCTTCACACAGCCTCCCTTCCTGGGGCTTCCCAGGAACCCTGTGGTAAGGGAAATTTTACAACAGCTTATTGAAGCATGTTTGGTAGGGATCAGATAAGAATACTAAATGAGGCAGCATCCAACATGCCAATCTATCCTTTACAAACACACACCCACACCCATGTTTCCAGGTATTAGTTACTAATGTAAAGTACTGGGTTTTATCCAATATACTAAAACCCAGGAGTTTAAATTGAACTGCAATCCGTGAAAATTATGAATCTGGAGGTGGTGGTGGGGAAACAAACAAGGCAAGATGACAACTTCATGTTTTAAAAAGCATGCTATCAGTTTGGGAGGAGAAAATACACACTTCATTTTGTCCAAACCAGTGGAGTAAATAGCAATAAACACAATTTATTTTCAGTACGTCACACAACCCAAGTGCATGCAACTCTCATCTAAGATCCTTCCCCATCCCCTGCTCCAACTGGTTAGCAACCTTCTACCCAATAAGTTAAAATGAGAATTAAATCTTTAAACAGCTTGTGCTTGCAGGCAAGAATGGTGTCAATGAAAACAAGTCCAATTAGTCAATCATACTGAATTGATAATAAGAAACAACATACGAAAGCTCAATGTTAATGTTAAAGTGACAATATTTATATGTTTTATTATAGTACGAACGAAATCTTTTCACGCTATTATTACAACAGTGAGAATCAATAAATTAATACACACTAATTACAACACTCAACTACAGCACTTTGATTAGGAAAGGAGAAAAAAATTATTATTAAATCCCAGTAAGAAGAAATGGGAAGGATTTACAGCTAACAGCAGTGTTACGAACAGCACGTTAAATCTCAGACAGATGTTTCCCTATGCAAACAAAGAGCTCAGTGACAAGATCTCTAAGACTTTTGGGGGTTTTTTTAACACCATGGAGCTGTACTGTTGCAATTTGCAACATCAGGCAAGCAGCCAGGCATGTACAAAAACACATGCACACATTTTAAAAACGTGAAACACTTTCTCCTAAGTAATGCCACAGTAATCAACATGTGGTTCAAAGTGGCGCATTTAAAAAAAAAAGAGTTCAAACTACAATAAGTGAATTTATTTTTATTTGCACACAGTGAAAGATGATCATTCAGTTTCCTACAAGCAGATTTTTTTTTTAACCTCTCTCCATGCAGTGACCATGGTCAAAAATTATTAAAATCCTGAGATTTTGAAGCTGACCTTTATACTAGCTTCAAACTTAGTATTTGAAACCAGATGAGGGTTTCAAATACAGGGAAAACAAGACATGCAAAGCCTCTACAATCGTTGGAGCATACTGACACTGCAGCAACACCCTGGGTGGTATTAAAGGGTTTCAGCTAACCTAATGCAGAGTGCAAATCTTGCTTAGCACTGAAATGCATTTGGTCTTCTCTCCAGGTACCTATTACTGCGCTGCTTATGATAACACTACACTTGAGAAAGGCTGACAGACACACTTTAATTAAAAGGGATGGAAAATGTACTTAAGGCAGCACAGTTGGCCACCAAAAAAAAAAAAAATCAGTGCATTCCTTCATAGATTTGGAGCACTTCTATATAAAGAATATAGATAGTCTCTTCCCCTGCTTTAATTTAATTGACGCTCAATCTCTTTTGGTTTGCCAGGAGCTGCCCAGTAGTCAGTCTCACCATGCCACAACCCTTCCCACACCAGCTCCTCAGCCAGAAGCTGTGAGAAAAAAAATCAACCTTCTCTTTAGACATTGCCAACAGTCATCTCTTTTGATCCACTTCTGCCTTTTTTGGCATAACTCTTGGAAGTTGCATCATCCTTTCAAGTCCTCATTTAAAAAGCATCACCACACTCCACACTGATGCTCTGGAAACCTGACCTCATCACTACTGAGAAATAAATGCTGCTTTGGACTGCCTTTCCCTCTCTTCCCTCAGCTGATGATGACGAAGTCTTGTGCCTGCCACTTCATCAGATTCACTGAAAATTTGGAAGTTCAAATTTATGACAGAGTATCATGATTACCACTTTACGTAAAGGGTGCATCAGTGTGCTGAGCTGATGAACTCTGATGTGTGATCTAATTTGGAATGGAAATTCTGCTGTCTGACATGGCTTCTTTAATAGTGAAACCTGTTCTTCCACTCCCTGCGTGCAAGTCCTACAAGGTCACCCAAAAAGGCTGAGCAATGCAACGCAGCAGTCCAGGCCATGTCTTTACACGAGGGTGGCGATGAAATGCTTTGCCTAACTAAGTACTCCTAAGATTTTCTGGAGCAGATTCAGAAAACACAGAGCTTTGCAGCCAAATTCAAAGAAAAAAAAATAAAAATGAAAAAATAAATGAAAAAACCTCCTGGGGGGGGAAAAAAAAAAAAAAAAAAAAAAAAGGGGTAAAGCTGTGACGCTCAGCTGGATGAGGAGGACAGGCACATTTCCAGTGCAATGCTCAGACCCAGGGGGTCAATGCTGAAGTCTGAACGCCAGAAACTGCTGGGTGGAGTCCAAGGGCTTGGGTTACACAGGTCAGGCTTGATGATCTAACAGTCCCCCTGACCTACAGTCGATAAACCACATTAACTAAGGAAGATTTTATAAATTAAACATATGCCTAGAGCAGTAACAAAGGATCTTCTGAACCTTGACTTGAAAGTTCTTTCCTAAAGGGAATAATAAATATTTTTAGAACTACATTTGCAAGAGACAGATGCAATCCAGAATCGTGTCATTAAGCCTGAAGACTTTAAGTGTCTCACTGTAGGAGGGATGAGGTACAGAAGAGAAGGAAAGGAGCCATTTCTGACACAGAGGGTGTAACTGTACCTCTGACCACCTTTGCAATAAGGTCTCAAGGCTATTCAGTTGAGTTTTGACTAGTAGGTAACAGACACAGTATATTAACAAAGTACCTGTGACTTCTACATAGGTATAATCTTACTAACTAGTATTTACTGTATCTGTTTTAACTACATATACAGCGTATGTAAATACTAGATATATGCACGTTGTTTACAATAGTATACATGATTTATACATAATACAATTATATAGTATTTACATCTAGGCAGTGGCTACAGAGTAAGTCTACTATTTCAGTGATGTTTTGGGTACAAGTAGAATCTTCACCGTATGGAAAACACAGTGAAAAATAAATGCTTTTGGACGATTTGAAAAATCATTCCTTTATCTTGCTGACACAGTGATAGGTGACGCTGTCATTTGTAAAGCTGAACAGTCTGATTTGGAGAAGGTGTCATGCTTCACCTCTGCGCAAGAGCCATTAGTTAGGGAGATAATGCATCGACTTTTCTTCAGGAAAAAAAACGACATTAAGCTAATTTTAAATCCAACAGCTTTGTTACTTCACTTGAATCCTTAATCACACTGTCTTTCAAACAAATGGTCTTGGCTCTTCATTTCTCCTTTCTCCCGGTATTTTGATAATGCAACTCTTTAAAAATGGTTTCAGCACTGGTGGGGTGTTGGTGTGCTACAGCAGCCCTGGATGTCCCACCCTGGTGGTGGCCAGTAACAGTTTTGCTCAAAAGATATTGCACATGCACTCGGGTTGTTATTTACTGCAAAGGCAGCGAGCTCCCACCACCTCCCAGGAGCATGCACAGATTTCTCATGGCATAGCGGGTCTCTGCTGTTTTCTGTTACTACAGTTTCCCATACAGACATCTCATTTTTTTCCCCATTGGTACAATTATGAGGCCCGGTACCTGTTATGCATGAAGCGGGGTACATGATCTCCCAGCACCCAAGCATGGGTCTCGCTGCCCACTAGGTGCTCACAGCTGCCTCTAACGGGGCTGCTGAGAGGAGAGAGCAAAAGGTGGTCCAAACAGCAGACCTGAGCCCAGGGAAGTGAAGTAACAAGAAACAACTGATGCTCTATGTAACCTGCCTCACTTCCACCATCACAGACTTTTTCATAAAAATACGGACTCGCATGTCTCATACACTCCTCGTCTTTTCCTACATTGAGGGTTTCCCACTGACCAGGTGTTTCTGCAGGTCTGGGCACACTTGGGTGCAGGGCACACATGGAAGCTCTAAATTTAGAATTACAGAATCATTCCAGTTGGAAAAGACCTTCGAGATCATCGAGTCCAACTGTAAACCTCATACTGTCAACTCCCACTAAACCATGTCACTAAGTGCCACATTTACACGTCTTTTAAATACCTTCAGGGAGGATGACTCCACCACTTCCCAGGGCAGCCTGTTCCAATCCTTGATAACCCTTTTGGTGATGAAATTTTTCATAATATTCAAGCTAAACCTGCCCTGGCACAACTTGAGGCCATTCCCTCTTGTCCTATCCCTTGTTACCTGAGAAAGAGAACAACACACAACTCACCACAACCTCCTTTCATGTAGTTGTAGAGAGCAATAAGGTCTCCCCCTCAGCCTCCTCTTCTCCAGGGTAAACAACCACCATTCCCTCAGCTGCTCCTCATGAGACTTCTGCTCTAGACCCTCCACCAGCTTTGTTGCCCTTCTCTGGACACACTCCAGCACCTCAATGTCTCTCTGGTAGTGAGGGGCCCAAAACTGAACCAGTATTCAAGGTGTGGCCTCACCAGTGCCGAGCACAGGGGGATGATACCTTTCCTAGCCCTGCTGGCCACGCTATTTCTGAAACAAGCCAGGATGCTATTGGCCTTCCTGGCCACACTGCTGGCTCATATTCATCTGGCTGTCGACCAACACCCCCAGGTCCTTTTCTACCAGACAGCTTTCCAGCAACTCTTCCCCAAGATCAGAACACTTCAGGTCCCCGTTAACAAAATCTCTACGGCCCTTGTTCTCTCCACCTCCCCCACTGGGTTTGTTTCCCTCACAGATGCCCCAGCACCCCGGAGCACACCTCCTGCCCAGCTGCTGGGCTTCGAGGCCATGCCACACCAGAGGGAGCAGAGTGCAATACAGACGTGGAGCCATGGAAGATGCTTCACATATTGTCCTTCTCTCCCCAGCCAGTAGATGAAAAAACCTCCTGGATCGCAGTTAATTGCTTATACATCACTTTTACCCATCACATGCTATTAGGAAAAAAAAACAAACCCAAAAACACCCCACACCACACAAAATCGACATAGATGGCAAACCTGCTTTCCTCCTCTGTGGAAAGGAGGGATACTTGCACAAGGGAAGACAAACTTCTCACACACAGACAGACTGCACAACAGCCCTGGAAGTAAATGACAGCCAGTTCTCACACGACTGTTCATGCACAGGGCTAAAAAAAAAATTTTAAAAATTGGTACGAAAACCAGATGTCAAAGCCTTACCACCTGAAGTGGGATGGAGATATGTATTTTTAACAAATACCACAATCCCAATTTTCATAATCCAGACTACGCCCTCCAGTTCTCCAACAGCTGACAGCAATTTAGAAAGCCAGGTTTCCCCAGGTCCCATGCAGGGACATGCTTCTCCCTCCCCCCACCCTGTGTTTTCAGCCTTTTTTTTTTTTGCATACCACCATCTGGCAAGCTGAGCACATATCAAAATTGTCCTTTTGAAATAAAGGAAGCAGAAACTAAAAGTCAACCCATGCTTTTCCAGCCCAAGGGAGAGGAGAACAGCCTTTGCAGCTCCCTCCTCCTTTTCCAAGCCCTTCCTGAACCACCGTCTCCTCGCTGGCTGCTGCGGCTGGGAGCACCAGCCCTGGCACCCCTGCCCTGGAGCAGGTGGGAGGTGAAATTCCTGGCTCAGCACCTTGCCTGGCGCTGACGCTTCTCCAGGGTGCTGCTAACACAAACCTGGCTGACTCCTGAGCCCAAGCACGCTCCCCTTCCCTGCCCTGCAGGCTGCCGCCATCCACCTTCTGTGCCCCAGGTGCCTCCGCAGAAAATTAGCAACTGGTTTTATTTAGCAACTAGTTGCTTGCCTTCTTTTTATTTAAATGGAAGACATCTGCCAAAAACTGGAGGAGCCCAACCCAACTCCCCTTTTTCTCACTCCACGACACTCTCCGGGGTCAGACGACAAGGCATCCCTCCAGAGCGCGTGCCACCTTGCTCTACTCCATTTACAACCAGTTTGTAAAAATAACTGATCTTGCCACTTTTACAGCTTGTGTTGTTCATTCTTCATTAAACACACCTCTCCTTGGAAAAAAACATTTACTCTAGCAGGAACACCACACATTTATTACTGGCACAGACAGCAGCCCATAATGTTGACAAATGCTTTAATGATTGGTAAAACACTTAGTGGTATAGCAGGCTTTGGGTTTAATTTCTAACACGCCGACAGCGCAGAGTGATAAATATTATATTTATTTGCACTTGAGCAGTAACAGCACACACAAGTGGCCCATCCGTGCCCAGGTAATGTCAGCTGTAGCTTGAGGATACTCCAGATCACACAAACCACTTTCCAATTTCTTAAATCTTTTGTCTGGGCCAAGCTTCAAAGGAACAGTGGAAATTCACAGCATCGCTTTCCTGCACACTACGTGCAGCAAACCCCACGAGCTCAGACGGTGTGGAATTCAAGCAAGTCTCAACACATTTTTTATTTTTTTTTTCTACGAACACAATGATTCACCCAAGCCAGGACTGCTCAGGGGAGCATGCTGCTTTTAAGAAGCAACGCTCCTTATTTTAAGGGAAGAATTTCTGGCAAAACAGGCATCAGGACAGAGATCTGTGCTTACTCCCCTGGCACGCGAGGGGAAAGGATCCAACTCTGCAGTCCCTGGCTAAAATCAGGAACTCGAGCCCAGGCATCTGGCCGTGCAGGTGAACACCTCAGCAGAGTCACCAACCTCTCCATAATGAGCTGCTACCATGCCATTTTCTCTCTTGGTCCAAACGTTTCAGCCTTGGCATAATCCTGACATGGAACAGGGGCTTTCCCGAGATCTGAAAAAGGCTTCTCTAGATTAAAGAAAGAAAAATAAAAGCGTAATTTCTTATTTTGCTGTGGCCTGTAATCTAATCACCACAGCAGCACATTCAAACTCATCCTTCTGGGTTTATCAAGGCCGCAGCCTACATGTGCCTGGTGAAATTATCCCTTTTCAGAAGCAAATACAAACTCTCCCCCAGCGGGGCGCAGGAAAGGGAGGAGAGCGCCGTGCTATGGGAGATCCATCCCAGCAGCCAACTCAGCTACTTGTTCTGATGGGACGGAGTTACTGCTCAGCAGGCCAAGGGGAAAATCCACCTGGATTCATATTTTATGCCCACATAGGCAGTTACTCCACAGCAAGCGATTTCAGATGAAGGTCCGCAACTGGGTAAACCCATAACACTGTTATACAGTAAAGAAACGCAGATTTCCTCAAGCAACACTGGCTCACAGCAGAGAGCTATCTTTGCATGGGTAATTCATAACAGGTCTGCATTTCAACAGCAAGCAAATGAATCTTCCATTGTTCCCACAACGTTTCCCTAGTATGATAAATAATTTCAAAGTATCTTCTACGTTTACTCAAGCTGCTTTCCACTATCTCTGATGTGCACCCCAGGAAGTTAGCAGATATATATATATATATAATCATTGAATATCTCCAGTTGGAAGGCACCCATAAGGATCATACACAGGTTAGCACTTGTGAATGTCTGCTTTCGCATTTACAGCTAACTCAGACTGAACAGCATCCATCGCAAGCCATGGCAAGACTGAAAACCCAAGCCCTGGGAATTTGGCTAGTCTTGAGCATCTCTCTGGTCCTTTTTGGCAGATTGTTACGGATTATGAGAAAAACGGGGTGCACAGGGAAAGGCAGGCAGCCACTTCTTCACCTCCTCTCTACTTTTTCTGGGGTCAGTCTTGAAGTTCAGAGAAGCAGAAAATAACAGCAGTAACCAAACACTACGAAAACCCAGAGCCCAAGAGAAGCAGAGCTATATTTCCCTGAAACGAGTGGATATTAGTTTTCTGACAGTTTAAATATTGTATTCTGCTTACTGACTGTCAGTAAATTTACAAATAGTTGGCAGCTTGGCTTATGACCAGGACCCAAAGGAATGTTGACTGTAGCAATTTAATGGTCTGTTCCTATCAGCAACAGCAGCAACGTTTAAAATACTTCTTATTGCTAGTGAATTTATCTTAAAAAAACCCCAACAGCAGAAGAGATGCTAGTTTTAAATTTTTCACCCTGCTGAGGCCTCATATTAGATCATTATTCATTCCACACACCCCCAGCCACTTCTCAAAAGCTTTGAATTTTGCTTCGTTCCAACTGCTAGGATTGCAAACTCAGTGATGAAAATAGACATCTTCTGGCTTTTTAACAAAAAAAAAAAAAAAAAAAAAAAAAAAAAATCCCTCAACTCCCTAACAAAGGTTTTATCCAGTATTTAAGCGATGATGAGTCAGCAGTGCTGCTACACCAGAGACACTAAGACTGGACATTCTTCTTGAAGTTTCCAAATTTCTCGGTGCCAGAACAGAAAACACACAGACAGATCAAAGCCTTAAGAGGGACCTGTGTTTTGATTACTTATAGGGCTTGCAATACTCCAGACTCTCATTTACCAGCCTTATACTGCACTGTATGTTTTTCCTGAAAAAAATAGCGCCTCTCCCAGCCAAGATGTGGTGGCTTTGTGCCTCATGTGTTCACACCATCCCCCTTTCCCCTCCCCTTGTAAGTGGGGGGCCACAAGGACAAGCCTGAGCTCACAGAGCTGTGCAGAAACCTCTCCACTGCCCGCAGCCAGAGCTCTGCTGGCACAGCCCGGCAGCTCAGGACCGTATCTTTCCATCAGCAGCCTCGCAGGCGAGATGTGAGAACAGGCTCTTTCCCTGGATGAGCTCCATCCTGAAAATTTACACCAATAACACTGATGAAGCGGATAATTTTTAAGTGACATTTCCATCCTGTCCAAGCATGGCTAGTTAGCCAATACCAAAGAGCTTTTGCCAGCACTCGTTTTACTCCAGCACTGTGATGCTCCTCCACCAGCAAAGCGCTCCAAGCACCAGTTGCACCCACATGAGGAGAGTGTCCCAGTGAAACCCCACACTCCGGCTACACCAAGCATGACCTGCTGAAATACTTCCTCTATCATAGCTTCCTCCATCTCAACCTGCTTACCATGAATTTCTGAAACTTAGCCCTAAAGATCACACCAGACAGGCTAAGATACGGCAGTTCACTGCAGAGAAATATCTACAGAAAGGGCCACAGTTAGTTAAGCTAATCAAGAGATTGAACAGGGTGAACTGAGTGTGGGAAATGCATTAAAAAGGAAATGGTATCAAAATAAACTCAGGATGCCCGTCTAGGAATGTGAGCTGTTGCTTTCCATGCAATTATATAGGAGACAAATCATAGCTCTGGCTAAAAATGTAAACATCTTTATAAGCAACAGGGGAGGAAAAGCAGGGTATCCAAACTAAAAGGCTCTCACGCCATTAAATGTAATCACTAAGCAACTATTAGCCAGCCTGAAAAGAAGATGAAAGGATAATGGAGGGAGATGCAGGCTGGCAATTATAGTGGCAGTGAAAGAAGTGAAATAGTCCATATTTATCCACAGATATTAATAGCCAGATTGTAATGAAGGGGAGGAATGGAGTCTGGGGTTTCCCAGACAGTCCTTCCCCACAGCCCCAGAGACAAGGACCACCTCATGGCCACCCCACAGCAGACCACAGCCTGGCACATCAGGGCATGCCACACAACTGAGTGGGAGACTTGCTTATACTGTTCCGGTCCTTTTGGACCAGCTTATAAAAGCAGCAATAGCATCAGAAGAGTTTCACAGCAATGGCAACAATGAAAATGTGCTTTTCATAGGTATCTTCAGGACATAGCCATCTCCAGGAGCAAAGCTCTAAGAAGTCGACTGCTGTCATTATCATCGTTTCACAGACAGGGGAGCTGAAGCACAGAAAAGTGGAACAACTCACCGAAACCATCCTGGAAGGAAACACCCAGAGTCCTCCTGCCACCAAACCACCCTGTTGCCCCCACAGCTTCTCTTCACAACTGGAGGATTCCTCAGAATTTTATACGACTGCTTCCCAGCCTCAAACACTTACAAACTGGACGTCAACAGTCCACTGACTTCAAGAAAAACATGCAAGGTACCCTTCGAGAAAACTGAAATGCTTGATTTTAAAGCACTGCCTCACTGCGTTTAAGACTTAGTGTCACACAGCTGCATCCGAGATGAGATGCGCAGGACCATTACATGCTACAAAGCACTATTAGACAACTACTCGCAGCAGAAAGTGGAGCATCCACCGACACTACAGTACTCCTTTTAGATCTGCCTACTAAAAACCCAGCAGTATATCTGAGTCAACACCAACACTCTTCCCAACGCCATCTCCAGAATTCACAGATAATGTGCCAGCTGACACCATTCAAGCAGAAAAGCACAGTAGGACTCATTTTTTAAATCACAGAATCATCTAGGTTGGAAAGGAACCTGGAGATCATCTAGTCCAACCGTTAGATGTTATATGATAACATATATGATGTTAAATGTTGTAATGATAAATGTTATAAGAGAAGCTGCTTCAGGAGAAAGGTGACTACATGAGAAATACGCATTTGAGAACATCTACCTTTCCTTACAAAAATAATCTATATTAAATTTCATAAAAGCCCCTTCTTTGAAACATTTGGCAAAGGACCCAGAAGAGATGTTTCCAGGAGCACTTCCTTAAGAGCATGCTGGAGGACAGCTTGGAGTGATACCTCAAAACACCAGTGCAATTTTTGTCAGTACCTCTGGACCAGTTGGAAGTGGCTCAGCAGAGCTTCTCCTCCCTCCCTGCCACACTAGAAATCCCAGTATAAAGGGGGATTAGTACTAGGGTAAAAAATATGTATCAAAAGACAAAGATGGAGCACTGCAGGACAAGGCTTGTCATCTTTGCTACACGCTGGTTACTGCCTAGGATGACAAAACCACAGATCTTGACTGTCCTCACAAAATCCTACCACTGTTCTATATTTCCCCTTTCAAATAGCTATACAGAGGAGCCATCAAATAAATAATCCGAAGAAAATGCTGCTGCTAGTTGTAACTCCCTTCTGACATTTGCTATTCTGAGCTGAATAGCAGTGACAGCTATAAAAAAAAAAAAAAAAGAAAAAGAAAAAAGTGTAGTATTTGGATAAGCAAACGCATACTAGATAAAATGCTAGGAAGACAGAAATGAAGGTTACACTGCCAGTATGGCATACGCTCTGACGGAGTGCTGTCAGCCCAGGACTCGGGAATCATATGCATGTTTTCTGCAGCAGTATTAGCAAAAGCATTCAACTATATCACCCTGTAAAGGATATTGCTTTCCCTCAAAAAATCTCTGTTGCTCGTCCAGGGGACAACAAGCAAACACGGATAATGAAGACATCTGCAAGTGATGTTTGAAAGACATGGCTACAACTTGAAGGAAGATTAAAATTGGATTTTTATCGCTCAGTGATCTGAACTCTGTTACAGACCTTTTATTAATGGCACAGAAATGGATTTTATTTGTATGCAGCATTCTTAGACAGAACACGTTAAAGCTCTAAGCAGAAATAAAATAACCTGGTAATGTCATGACTGCATTGTCTCATAAAGCAACAGTAACCAGGCAATTCAGTAGCCAAGCAGCTTGATGTGACAGCGACCCAGCGCCCGCCACATACCCACACACAGACACACATCGCTTTGGACATCTGCAAACTCAGATCCTGAGATTTGGTCTCTGCTCTCCCAGCATCAGTCTCCTTCACTAACGCCTGGTGCCCCTTCTTAGGAGACCTGACTAGTGCCTGGAAAATATATTTTCATTTTTCTGCTGGAGTACAAACCATGCCAGTTGGAAAAAGATAAATTTATTTTGTCATGTTAAAGATGAAGGAGAAAAAGAAAAATCAGAAAGGGGGAAAAAAAAAAAAAAAAAAAAAAAGAGTAAATGGCCAGTGAAGCACTCCAAAAAATGAACCTAGTTACTCTGTTTCATTTGGCAGCTGTTAGAATTCACAACAGCACATACAGTAATAAACACATTTACTTTAAAACCAACCAGAAACAGGTTTAAGTCCTGACTCAGAACTCACAAGTCATTTGCAAGCAAAAGGATCACACTTTAATTCTTCTATACTGCAACCTCCAGATATTCCACCTAAAGTCACAATTTTAGAAGTAATCTCAGAAGTAAGGGAACTTGCTACTGTTTTGGCCAGGCGGGAAACAAGAGTAGGAGCTTAACTGCTAAATAAATGATTCTTTGCAACAATTAGAAATGAAATTAAGTCTTTCTGGAATCCCACTGCAGCCCTGGCAAGCCGCCCCAGGCTCCGCTGCCAGCTGAACTGCACACAGCAAGCCAGATTTACCAGAATAAAACCTGGTCAGATACTGAATTAGGAGTATACTCCAGATAACCGAGAGCTTTTTTCAGTCTTCATATGAACATTAGTCATATGCATTTTGCAGCCAGCAGTTTTAGCACGACTAATTCCATTTTCTTTTAATGACTTATTGGGGGGGGGCTTTTTCTTGGAGCAGCCGTCAGTGGAAATAAAAGAATGACCTCCTTTCACAAGATCAGAGATGTATTTGCACATAAACAGCTAAAGAGAACTGGACTCAACAGTCTGCAGATGCCCATGATATAATAAGAACAAATAAAAAGCTTATGACACTGTAACTCTGCACCACCAAAACCATAAATCCTGCTGGAAGCAGTGGAGTCAGATGGCCTTTGAAATCGCTCACAGGTTCTAAATTTCCTGGCAATGGACTGCAGGGCTGGTATTAAAAAACAAAAACCTTCTGCCAAACAAATACTGAGGCAATAAATAGCGATCGTAAAGCAAAGACAGATAGACCTTTGAATCCATTGGTCAAGAAAATTGGTATCTTGATGACAGGGCGCAGATCTGTTTGCGGGACCTGATGAAGTAACTGCAGCAGGTACTAAACACTGGAGGCACCTGCAGCACCCTTCTGTCCCGGGCAGCATCGCTCCGCAGGGAACGGGGAGCAGGAGCGGGCAGAAGACGCAGGAAGAGGGGTCTGATCCAGTGCACAGCAACACCACCACAGAAAAAGGCCAAAAAACTGGGGAGGTGTTTAGTCACTGACAGCAGTCAAGGACAACTCTGCTGAGCTGGCTTTGTGAAAAGGGAGGCAGGCTCCCCGGGCTTTGTCAGTATTTGCCATTTTGCTTCATCCCCACCCTGTGCCAAGTGGCCAGCGGGAGGGCGCCCGGGGTGCAAAGAGGACGGCAGAGACCAGCCCCGCTGCCAGCAGCCCCAGCGCAAGCAAACACCTTGCTGAAGACCCCATATCCGAGCCGCCATGAGACATGCTGAATCCCACCAGCACAAAGATGGAGGGGGAAGGGGGAAAAAAAAAAACACAAATAAATACCCAAGAGATTGCTGAAAACCAAAACAACAGTAAAACCCCATGTGAATAACCAACTTCAGGCCTTTTTTTTTTTTTTTTTTTTTTTTGTTTCTACGTCTAAAGCACCTCATCTCTAAAAATCATGACTAAGTTCTCACTCCGCATGCCCTCTCAACACTTTTAATAGCAAAGCGATATAGATCGGATCAAACACAGTGCTTCCATTAAGCCACGATATACCAAGTCTCACTCCACAAGCCTTTAGTATTCACGGGCAGGCGCTTCCCACATGAACTACTGCTACACCATCATTTAGTCGGCAATTACTTTCAGAACAGGCTGCAGCACAAATAAATCTTGTGATTATATAAATGCTAATACAAAGAAAAGATAACTATTAGTATTAATCTGAATTAATATTTTCTTAAGCATGTTTTCAGTAATCCTACAAAACGTGTGTATCCCTACAATAAAGGGCTCATCAGGCTGCAGGTTTATAAAACTTCCCCATGTTATTCAGCTGTAAAATGGAGGATTCATTTTACAATCAGAACTTAGATAGACTTCAAAGCAAGAAGTTATTAAAATCTGAAAGCCTCTAAGTTTTTCTCCTCTTAAGGAAAGCGAACAAGTATGTGCTATCTCTTTGGTTGAATGCATTTAACAATAAAATCCATTTAGATTTTTATTTTTTTTTTAATATTCTTCACCACTGACACTTCTCCTTGGTAGAAAAGCATAACATATACAGTCCTTAATTATTGTAGTTTGTGTTTGTGTGTGGTTTGAGGATTTTTTTATTTGCTTTGGTTCTTTTTTTACCCCAAGTGGAAGGGGACAGCGAGTACTGTGAAGTCTTCCCTGCGGAAACATCGCAGTCTCTGAGCATCTGATCTTCTCCCTCCTACCGGCTAAGCCAAGTTAGCTTTGGTGAACACACATGGAAGCAGCAATGCAGAAGTGTTCGTTAATTCACAAGGTGACACCGAGCCAGGACCAGAAGAATGACTCAATATGGGACCGCAGTCACTCAGAGAAATTAAAGACATTTTACACATCCAGGTCTAATCTTCTATCAGTATTTATAGGTAACAGATTCATATGGATTTATTGCCTCGAGGGATCCCAAAATGATCTATTCCCATCTCCCTGCGTAACACAGGCCACATCTATCAATCAATTCCTCCCTGGTTTCTGCTTTAACTAGAGCATCTCCCTATACATCAATCCTTGATTTAACACCTTCCATGACAGAGAACCCACTGGGTAACACTTGATAAATGGCTTCAGTGGTTAATTATCCACCCTGCTAAAAAAGTGTATTCTATTTCCTGACAATGTATTACTTGTAAAGTTATAGCAGAGCTTTAATAAAATGGCCTTTTTAAATCTGTAGCTATTGAAGAATGGACTAATAAGAACATAATCTCCCATTTTTAGATACCTGAAGAAAAAGGACATGAAAGAAGGGACTACTGTATAGAAAGGATGGGGAAGAGATGTTTAAAAAGACTCCCCAGACGAAGAGATAATGATCCATCCCAGATGATTCAGCCAGATGTACCAGTTGGCTGTGAAAAGACAGTTTTAATATACTGTATCAAAGGGTGATGGGTGCATCCAACCCCGACCCTTACCCAAACCTGCAGTAGTTTCATACAGGCTCTGAAGGAGGTAAAGGTCTGAACTGTAGCGAAGCCAAGAACTCCTCAAGGAAACCCACAAAGGAGCAGAGTGACCCAGTGAGCATGGAGGCATATGAGCCTGGATCACTGATCGCACTATTAACACATGAAAAGCAAGTGGTTTTTCCAGGACTCATTTATCAAGGAACAAAGCAAGCTGTGGGTACAAGGAGTCTTGTGCATACCACTCCCATTGTATGCAGTTTGACTACGAGCCAACCACTTTATCCCATAAATACGAGAGCCGAAGGGAGCCTTCTCCGAGCACTCCCTGCTAGGCAGCGTGGCTGCACGGCAGTGATCTCCCCTTGAGCTGGGACGCCTCTCAAGGTCGCTCCTCGAGGCAGCGAGATCTTCTCCCAGTGACAGATCCTTGGATGAGCCCAGTTCGAGTGCTCCTTGAATCGCAAGTGGACTGCACGCCAGGTGACTCTCCCCTTGAGCAGGGACGCCTCTCAAGGTTTGACATCCCTTACTGAGACTAAGAAATCCTTCCTCACCGAGGCAGAAAGATGTCTTATTTGCAACAGATCCTCAGTAAGCGACTAACAGCATGCTAAATCAATACGAGTGAAATTCATGTAGCTAATTCCATTAGGCATAAACCGTTGACCAAGTCTGGGACTAAGTCTGGATCCAGCCGCATGTAGACTCCTCTGAGGAGGAGTTTAGAAAGCAAGGGGGTCCATTCTGAACCCCGTGACTCAATGGGAGGTTTTCCTTCCCCTTTGTATTCATTCCCTCAGACATAAACCGTTGACCAAGTCTGGGACTAAGATTGGATCTAGCTGCACCTAAGCTCCATCAGGAGTTTAGAAAGCAAGGGGGTCTACTCTGAACCTCGTGACTCAATAGGAGGGTCTCCCTTTTTTTTCATCTCCACTCTCTGTGTAAATCATTCTAAATCAATTTAACCCATTTTTCCTTTGTATGTTTCTTCCATGTAGTAAGCAAACCTTGCCATCAAACTCTGTTAAGTGACACTTCTACAAACTCACATTAAAACTACTTTTACTAATACTTTTGATGGTGATTCTTTAAGTGATCTAAATCACCCATTCATAACATAAAGTCACCTTAGTTCAGCAAATAGTTAACAAAAATGCTAAATTTATGAACAATGAACCCTGGGCACAAGAATGAAGACCCCTGCAATGCTCTCGTCCTTTAAAAAACAGTTTCCAGTCAGGAAAACCACACACAGGCAACAACCATGCTCCTCCTCATAGGGAATGGGTTCTTCCTGCCAGGGCAGCAAGATGACCCTGGATGGAGATCTGTATCTGCCTGGAGAACTTTCACATCCATCTTCACATCTAAGCAAACCCCTGGAGAAGTGAGTTATCAGTGCTTTCTTTCTCGTGTACTTGCTCACATTGTTAAGGAGGCCCATGGCACAACCTGGGGTGCACCAGAGAGCAGTAAAAGCTCTCTAGTAACAGCAGGATAATTGCCTCCACGTCCCTTGGCTGAAAAAATCATTTGCTAGAAGATACACATTCACAAAAAACATCTATTGCAACTGTGCAGACGGAAAAGTTGTATTTAAAGAAGATCATGTTACATGAATAAAAAAACCCCTCCTTTACAGAAGGCCTTATCCAAAGGTTATTCTCACCACTGAAAGAGACCCATTTTACCATTAATAGATGATTTGGGCTGCCCAGGCCCATCCTGCCTTGGTGAAGTGGGGATGAATTTTGCCAAGATACGAATCGTTTAGACCATAAACAAGTTGAACTAAATGGGCAAAATTTAGCATGATGAAAGCAAGCAGAGAATCTCTCTCTTTTGGCTTCTCTTACAAAGCATCTCCGTGAGCAAAGAGTTACAAGTTCATTTTTCTGCGTATGTCAAATATTTGAAGACGTAAAACAAGCCACACATGTATAAACTTCTTCTGACACATATAAAAAACACATCATACTTAACCTTGGCAAATAAAAATGATTGGGCCTGAGCCAGCATTTTTAAGACTTTCAGGATCAAACTCCTTAGTGCACTGCCTAGGTCATTTATAATAATCATAAGAAAAAAAAAAAAAAAAAAGGAACCTTTACTATTTTAAACAATTCTCTCCTGATTGTGCTGCAGCGTGCAACAGAGCACATCTGTGCTGCAACCACTCCTTCTCAATAATGGGAACACAAGCTTCAATCTAGGCTTATCTGGAAAAAAGGGTGAGGTCTCAGACACCCCCTCTGTCATCAGCCTGAGCTAAATTCCTCAGCAGGTTGAGATGAGCCTGCAGGAGGTGAGATGTCCGAGCTCCAGAAGTCACCACACACCACCTCACAGCACTTCAGTGCTGGTTTGCACCTGCAGTTCACCCTTCTCCCTGCCGTGGGCCACAAGATGACACAACTCCTGACCAAGAAGCATCAACTGCTGAGACATGAAGCACCACCACAGTGCTCCCAGCAAGCACCGTACCAACCCTGGACTTGGAGACCATGCCACAAACGAAGCCTTTCATGACTCCTGAGGCATAAGTCTGGGAGCTAACAAAATTGATTTGGACCATAGAGAATGAAAGCCCCAAAAACTCAGAGCCATACTTCTTACAAATGAGAGGAAAGACTTAAGCAGTGAAAACACTTAAGCAGCCTGTTGGTTGGAGCTGATGGGCAGGATTAACAAATAAATAAAAGAAGATAAGGGTGGGGGCAGTGTTAAGTGTTTCAGGGTTGATAAGCCTAAACAGCAACAGTAGTTGAAATGAAGCAAAGAATCCCCTTTCTTTCACCATCTTCTCCCATTTACAGTCCAAACTACTGTCAACTAACATATTTAAATGTATTTACTAAGAGTTGCTTTGTGAGACAGTTCACATCTTGCACAGTCTATTCCACCTGACTGCACAGCATCCAGGCTTTCAGCACAGCACCATTCCCCACTGATGGCATGCTCCTAATTACACAATATTTGGGCAAAGACACGCTGTCATTGTCCGTCCCCCCCCCGAAACCAACAAACTTTCCCCCCTCCCATCACTCTGGACATCAACCAGAAGTAGCACTGGTCAAAGCAGACAGTTCTATTCAGAGTCACCTTTCCCACACAGCTTCACAGCATTTGACAAAATGGACAATAATCTATCCATGGGAGGAGAGAAAATAATTTTTTTTCTTTTAAAGGAATGACTTATACATAGCAAAAATCCTAACAGAGCAAAAGGAGTTACAGTTCAGAGGTGGCTCAGAGCTTCCCTACAGTTTCAAAGATAGGAGTATCCTGCTAGTTATTAAAAGTCCCTCTGAGAAGGAAGTTGGCCTCTCTAAAGACTTCAAAACTTAGTATTATTTTTAAACCCTAACAAAGAATCCAGGCACGACGAATGCTCTCTCAACCCAGAATCCCTCTGATTATTATCAAAGGAATTGCTTAATATAAAAAGTCATTGCAATTGCAACATGCCAAGTGTGCAGTTAATATGCTGATACCAAAAACTGAGTAATATAGCTGGTGAACATCCCAAACCTTCTGCCAACTTATTCTTGGTGTGAATATGAAAAAAAAAAAAATTTAAAAAGTTTGCTACACAGCTTTAAGCTGTCAACAGATTTTATCCTAGTTTTTAAACCAAGCTAAACAAAACGCATGGCCAGCTGCACTCAACTCCAGGTTTACTGGCAGCCAATTAATGTTTTACTAATTCCAGAAAAACCGAACTCCTTCCTGATTGTTGTCAAGTTATAAGGCTGTAAAACACTCTGCTTTAAAGCAGGCATCCCTTCCCAGCCCTGGGCAAGGATGCTGCCGCAGGAGAGGAGAAGGATGCTGAAGAGCTCAGCACTGCCACCAGAGCTGCTCGGGGAGTGCTGAGCATCCATCGGAAAGGTCGAGGGTATTGATCGTGTGCACAGGGGTGCAGAGGAGGCCAGAAAGCCCGAGCTCGCTCTGGTGCCTGTCAGAAATTAGTCTGCACAAAGCAAGCAGGGTAAAAGGTTAATGAAATACAAGCTGAGGAAATAAAACAAGGACACAGATGACTGTGCCACAAGGTCCCTGGGCTGGCTACGCTGGCTGGAGCCCTTTCCCCAGATAAAGGCTAACAGAGATGTTACTGGGGTTATCAAGGCAGAGACATAGAGAGAGGGTTAACATGCCCTCACAGGAGGCACCACCTAATTCCCATGCAGAAACAAAGTCCCCGCTGCGCTCCCTTCTGTCCTCCATCCAGGAGGGAGCTGGAGGGTTTGCAAGGAAGGAAACAGTTATGGAAATTGGGCAACAAAAGCTTGAGTGACAAAGTCATGCAGGGAGTTCCAATTTGGGGTTTCCTTGAAAGAAGTTACTGCTGTGGTAAGAGCAGAGAGCTCAGAGCAGGGGAGTCGCAAGCACTGCAGCACCCCCACGCTGGGCTTCACTCAACCACGAGCCTAAAACTCAGTCCTGGAAACCTTAATCCAATGTCTCAGCTTCCAAACAGATTTTCACAGCAATATGAAATCAAACTTAAACTGACAGGACACTACGAGTTCACACCTCCATTTGGTACCCTACATACAAGTAACTTTACTGTCAGATCCATCACCATGTTTTATTTTGTGGCAGGCAAGACACCATCCAGGCTTGAAATCAAAATTAATAGTGTGAGGTTTTGCAGGTGATGTGTGGTGGCTTTGTTGTTTTGTGTTTTTTTTTTTCTTAAAAGGATGACTAATTTTTCTTGTGCACAAACTTTCCTGTGCTGTATTTATGCCATCCCTATGGATTTCTCTGAAAGAACAGTATTTACAGAAAAGGGACAGCCATCCTCTGGATTTCAGATATAACAATAAGAACAGCAAAATGAGTTTCTCTGATCCAGGGGTTTGAAGAAACTCCTAGCCTGATTTCAGTGAATACAGATTCCATACCTAAAACAACTCTTTCTAGTGTTACCTAATCCGGGTATCCTAAAATACTTAAATAAATAAGGGGGAAAAAAAAAAAACAAAACAAAACAAACACACCACCCACCCACTAAACAGCAAAACCATGCAAGTGGGGAATTTTACAGTTTCATTATTTACTCACAAAGTGCCAGAAACACATAAACAATCAGGGACCTTCCCATTCTATGATGAGAACCATTTAAGGACATAAATTCAAGAATATCTGTGAACTATATAAGCTGCTGTTGGACCAGTCACACACGTTGGGTATTAAAGTGATCTGATATTTGGAATCACTTTTACAACTGGCACTCTAAAGCAACAGACTTAGGAAAATATGAATGCAATGCAAGACTAAACCAAAAAGCCTCACACAATTCACAGCAAAGACTCTGCCAGCACTTCACCAGGTGAATGAAATTAGCAATCTGACAATTAGCAAAAGGAATAAATCCCCCTAAAAAAAACAAGCAGAAAGGAATTTTCAAGTGCCTGAATACAAAAAAACTTGGCTTCATACTTGCTGTTGTTACTAAAGCAATATGTTTACCCACTTCTCTATGGCATATGAAACCCAGCTCGGTATGAAAACAAATCACTGAAAGTCTTGGCAGATTGGTAAACGTCAGATCAAATTAGACCTTCTCCTAAACTATGCAGGGGCTGTACAAATTTATCAGAGTCTCACAGTTTCCTTGCTCTCTTGACATGAATAGGTCAGAACAGCCCAGAGATAAAAGGCAGCAAGATCAGAGAACTAAAAACGCACAGCTTTGGAAGGCCATTTATTGTTGGACTTTATTTTACTGTTAAACTCATTCACAGAGAAATAGTTTTCTGAGATGGATAATGGCACAGGAGATAACAAGCAGAAAGAGAAACCAGCTTCACCTTCTCAAAGGTTCTCCCTGGAAGTCACTGCAGGGCTGACTATCAGGAGCTGGGCAGCCCATGTCCTGAGCCTGAAACCTCCACTGTGGTGAGCCAGCATAGGGGGAGGTTTCAGACCGCTTGCAGAGACTAGAGATTATCATATGTTATACAATAGGGATGCACGCCTCATGCTTGGCTGTTGGAAGATCCTACACAAAGGAGGTGAAGACTCTGGGCTCCAGCAGTGAGACTTCAAGAGAGAAAGGGAGAAGGAAGGGCCAAGAGAAAAGGAAAATCTGTTTACAAAGGACGTAACTAGGATGGATGAATGAGACAACCCAAAGTTTCCCCAGGACCAGGCTGGCTCTCCCACCATTAGTCAAGCACAGAAAGAAACTCAGGAGAGCCACAGAGACACTGCAGCAGAGGAACAGCCAGAAACAGAGGAAACTAGTCTGTGCCCAGCTTGGGTGCTTTTGGCACTCATGGACTATCACAAAGATGATGCTGGGGAAGCACCCGGGGCACAGGAAGCAAACAACAGCAGCCAGCATTTCTAGGATGGGGTAATCCCTTTAAAACTCAGCAGCACACCAGGCAGTGAGGTTTGGACATGAAAATACATCAGTCCCTTCTGTCTGATGGGGAAAAACAACTTTCCTGCTGCGTTCCTGCCTGGGGCAAGGGGCAGGCAGGGCAGCAGCAGCACTAACACTGGTTCAGCATCCATTGCCCACCCTCTCCCCAGCACCCTCACACCTCACTCCAAGCTGCTGTAGCTCTAGCACCTGTGGCAAAGTTTCCAGCATCTGCAACTGTTTCAGAAGGATTCACAGCTCACCTCACCAGGGATGCCCTCTCCTCTTCCCAGAGCTGGGTGCTTCTGCTCACGTTGCCCCCAGTCCCACAGCACTGCCAAGGATGTTGCCGCAACAGGCTCATCTTGCAAACATTTTCTATACATTTAGAAGCACCTTTCCGCAGCTTCAGTCAGAGCTATAAATGCCAACCCTTCCCCTTCCAATCAGTCACCAAGGAATCGTTTGCATTTCCCCACAAAATGATTGGGGGTGGGGGGACTAACATTTATCACCAGCTGTTCAAAGCAAAGAACAACATCTACCCAACCACCCCCACCATGGCCCCTTGACAATCTCCAGCACATGCAGGTGTAGGCAATAAGGGAGAACAAGTTAAGGCTGAGTTCAATAAAGTATTTAAGCCTATGCTTAGCTCTAGGATCATCAGGTGCTTCCCAATTTAGTGAGCCCTATACAGTGCCCATGGACAGGTTGGTACATACCTCTGTCCCAAGCACCAGGGGTCTTTGGGATTTAGGAATTCATTGAACTCATGTCCAGAGCCGTGCGATGATGTGTGTCATAAGAGCCCTTCAAATATGGACTTCCTCCATCTACATCACATTGTATCAGAAGTTAATGACTCTCAATTACATAAAGTGCTTTTTAAAATCATGGTACAATTAGTTCAAAAAAACCCACGGAAGTATCTGACAACTTGAATTCTCATTAAGATGATACAATTATAAACAAGCATCTAGTTATCTGCAACAGATACCAGAGCACACAGTGTTTATAAAAACAATTGTTAGGTTTCTGTAAGGCAGGATCATCTTGTGCTTTTTATTTAAGGAACACAATGGTAAAGAGCACGGAACCATTACAGTACGGAAGGCGACTGTACTTGAAGGGTTACACTTTGCCTTTTCAGTGGGAAATCAGGAGCACAATAATGTTTTATTGTTATTCTTTCAAAATACACAAGTGAACAACATAATGCTTAAAAACAATTTCTTGTAAACAACTTTAATTGAAAAAGCAAACAATACCTTAAGAAATAAAAAGGAATTTATATCCTGAAAGATCAAGTTGTTATTTTGGCTTGTTGATATGAAATAGAATAAACTATTTATTAGAGCTCAGATCATTTAGGAACTACAACCACGATGATCTGTAAGTAAAGATCATGACAAGGAAGCATAACTGTAACATAAATATTTAGGATTTCTATGCAGCAAAGAACACACACAACTTCTTAGCTACCCAGGGAGAGGGTTATAGCACCGCCCTTTCCAGCAGCCACCTAACAGCCAGGGTAAGGATTTGACCATTTTCAGAGAAGGAAAGAAATCAAAGAGGATTTTTTTAATTTATTCTTTTTAAAAGAAAAAAAAAAGTTACCCAACAGCTTTTCTTGGGAAGATTTTCAGCCTGTAAACTTAAGTTCCAAAAAACATAAGCTGGAGCCAAAGCCGACACTGGCACCAAGCACACAGACAAACGCTACAAGCTGGGCTGACTGATGGGCAACCCTGCCCTGACAGCCAGCCAGCAGAGCAGGAACTTAATGAGACACAAACCAAATCAACCTGAGCTCTCAAGATGGCTCCGAAGGATGGGCTTGGGAGAGGGAGCGAACAAAGAGCTGCCGCTGTCAGTGCGGCAGCCGCCCGGGGGCTGCACCTTGAGAAACTCCTTTCAGACTCCGTCACTCTTACTCAAACCTCTTCCTTGGTCTTAGGGAGAAGCAAAACCTGCCCTGGGATTCAGTTATGCCGTGCAAGCCCGTGGTCCTTACCTGCCTCCTTCTCTCACTCAGTGCATTTTGGGATCCCCAGCCAGAGACAGCCAAGCTGCTGGCAGAGGGTGTGATCGCAGGCGCTCCCCTCTGCTTCGTACCTGGGCGCGGGACACTGAGCATGCTCCCAGTTCCTCCCGGGCCAGGTTTCAGGTGGGGAAAAAAAAAAGCAGCTTCCCTGAAAGTAGATTAGAGATGTCCCAGCGGTGGATGAGCTTTATCCTGGATCTATTTCAAAGCATTTCAACTCAAAAGGGGATAAAGCAGTGAGCAAAGCGCACACAGCCGAGCTCCTTTCAGCAACCAACTCGAAATCAACCCCTACAAACAAAAAGTCCTTTGGAGCAAAACACATGGGGATCTGGGTCCCATTTCAAGTGCTGGCAAAACACACCTGCATTTTTGGTTTTGCCTCAGTTTCTCATCTATAAGGCGCAGCTGTGAAGGCCCAGTTTATTCCTTCTTTTGCTTGCCTTGCCTGTAGCACATTTGGATAACTTACAGCCTTTTACAAGGCATTTTTACAATACCTAAGACAACAGGGCCTTGACCTCTATTATAGCTGCTAAATAGTATCACGTTGCTTGCATCACTGTAAACCCAGAACTTAAGGCAAATAACTAACTGCTCCAAAAGTGACTTGCAAAAAAAAGTCTCCTCTAAGTATCCAAACAGCACTGGCACTACTGCCAGAGCTGCTGGAGCAGAGATGTGAAATCTTATAGATCAGAAAGGGAAACAGGCAGAAGGATGAAAACAGCAGGCTGCTTTCCCACAGCTGGAAGTGCACATTTGGTTCAGGGACTACCGCTTCCCTGGAGTCGAAGGTTGCCAGAAATCGTGTACCAGAATCTGCTCCAATTCCCACATAGCTTCCTTGTGTCGCCCGCGCTCCGTCACAAAAACCCACGCTTGGCTGAACAGCAGCCACTCTCCCAGTCAGAGGGCTCCCTCTGCCCATTTCACAGCAGGATCCCCATGACACGTCCATGTCACACCTCGGGTGAAAATCCTAAATCAACTGACTTCTTATAAACGTACTATTTATGCAAGACATCAGTGCCAATCTGGCCAGACGGCCGGGATGGGGACCAAGGCTCCGGCGTGTGCTCATGCGGTGGCTGGCATCCCCACCAGCCGGCTGGGGCAGGGCTGGCACATGGACTTGCAGGCCCAGCCACAGAAATATCCACTTTTAGCATATTTGCCTCGTAAACGATGCCATATCCCCAGCTCTTCCCAATCTGCAAATATGCCCTTTTATTTGAGTTGGGGCTTGGGGAGGATGTAGACGTAGCCCAGCCACACAGAAGTTAAACAAGAGAAGACCAATGTTACCAGTGCCCTGACCCTGATGGCCCAGACAGAAGCCATCAGCAGGAGCACAGGTAACACAGGTGTGATACAGCCCTCTCCTTTCTTCTGGTCTCCCCTGGTGCTCACAAGAGCTGGGGTATCAGGCTGGTTTGTTTTACTCTGACATTTAGCACAGGCTAAACTACCTGAAGAGGCAACAGCAAGCTGGCCTAGGGGCTGATGGAGCTGAGCAGTTGAGGTGAGGGTCATCCCTGAGCAGGAGCTAACACCTCTCCCAGGGCCATTGTCACCATGGGGCACTGCTGGGCGGTGGTGTTGGGGATGGAGGATCTGATGGTATCACACAGGGACCAGGCAGCCTCAGGCTTCACTGCGGTCAATCTCCGGCTCCCCAAACCCATGAAATTCAAAACATTTAACTGACTTTGGGTCTTTCCTCACAAAGGCCCAACAAAGTAGCTCGAGAGGACATGCCGGTCTCCACCAGAATATGGCTTTGGTCTCCTTCTGGTCCATACTGGATGGAAAGAACAACATAGATTGTTCACATTTTAAATTTTAAAGATAGACTGGTACAATATATTCCAAGGAAGAAAAACTCCTGGTACAGTGAAAGGAAGAACATACACAATAAATAAAGCATCCAACATTGGAGAAGGGCCCTTCTGACTTTGCAATCCATAAAAGAAGTTTTATCAGAGCACAGCAATTCCCACATGGGACTGGAAATAGGTTACACTGGGAGAAAACTTCAACCATGCCAAGGTTTTGGGGCTCTTTTTGTTTTTCTTCTGCTTGCTTGGATTTTTTTGTCTTCAGCAGTTTGATTCTTTTGCTAAAATTTGTAATCACAAGATGCCACCAATCTTTTCACTTTAAATCACGCCTTATCAGTCCCATTATACCTACCCCTAAGTACCCCAGTTTACCCCATCCCCTATGTTTCTTACTGAACAAAGGCATAAATCATCACCAGCATGCCCCCACCATTCTGGATCCGACTATATGTGCATCATTTATCACCACCCCATCTGTTACGTCACCTCCCAAGCTGGTGCTGGCCCCAAGGCAGCCCCACAAAGTCCCCACATGGGCAACCGCCCAGCCACGTGCATGAGGACAGGTTCTCTTGGAATCACAGCACAGCTCGGAGCCACCCAACAGGACAGTCCGTGCCGTGTTGACAACAAGGCCACCCAGAGCTGGGCACATGTCACCCGAGACAGGAAAACGAGGAACCTCCCAGCACCCCAAAGGTGCACAGTGCACCCCTAGGTACCCACATCTACAACAACGACATCAACAGCTTGGCAAAGAGCAAAATCCGTGTTTCCCCAGAGAAGCTACTTGCAGTTCTCCAGTATTTTGCCTTTAAAAAGCCAGTCGTTGCAGTGAATAAAGTTTTATCAACTGCAGAAGAAAATAAACTTCAAAGTATAATCATATGCACTTGTACTAGGAGCTTTAAAAAAGCCATGCTGTTCAGCACCAGACTGCTACAACCTACCCAGTCCCAATACGCTCAGTTCTGAGCAAATACAGCACTGAACTTCTCCTTAACGACTCCAGTGCTGCCAAGACTGATGATTTTCACACATATCTGATGGTTTTCTAAAAAAATCCAGCTCCTGGAGTCACATGATAAAGTAGAAATATGCATTTTTATTAAGTAAAAGGCTTTTAGATCATCATTTTTGCCTAGGGAACGAAAAAAAAAAAAAAAAAAAAAAAAAAAAAAAAAAAAAAAAAAAAAAAAAGAACCTTTACATTACAAAACTGGAAAAATCCTAGAGCTAAAAGACCCTTCAACAGTTACCACTGCTTTAAATCTCAGGGGAAGTGAACACTAAATAAGCTAAATGCTTTTTTTTTTTTTTGGAGCTCATCTCTCAATTTACACGAACATCTAAATTGTTGGATTTTTTTCTCCCCAGAAATTTATGCTGTGAGTAATTCTGAGCAGTGGATAAATTCAAGGAAATTATGAGCTCTCTACCATTACTTCAACAATATGAAGCAAGGTGACATGTACAGAATAGATTCTCAATTATTTCTTTAGTTCTTCCTGTCACTACAGAGGGCTTTGTCTTTAAAATAATAAAGTAAAAAATTAAACACAATCTGTGAAGCCGTAAAGGCACAGGCAAAAGGATCCGTGTTCCATTGTAAGATCTTCTCCCCCAAACCCCTAATATTTCTAGTGAGCTTCCAGGCCCAATCCTCCACTTTTTGAGAAGGAACTCCCACTGAAAGCCAACACAGCATTGCCTGCTGGTGTCTGCCAACTCTGAGCCATCTCCGGAACTGAAACACTTCTAAAATTATGGACTAATAATAAAAAAAAATGAAGCCCTGAACCGCTCCACCAGATGCATTTAGCTGCTGTCCCCCAGCAGGTCCCTCCAGCCTGGCTCGCACCGGGGCAGTGCCCCAACCCACCAGTCCTGACCCCAAGGACGTGGCCCTGCGATACGGTCCAAGGGCCAGGGCCATCCCCGTGGCACCAGGGAGGACACAGAGGGTCCCCTGTCCCCGGGCAGGATGGCTCTGCTGTGGGGAGAGGTGGCACGGCAGCGCTGCCAGCAGGGAGTCAAAGTCAAGGTGAACCCCAGGCTGGCTCACACCACCAGCTAGTGCTGAGCCTCTGTATTTGTAAGAGGTTTTTGTTGAAGTCACAGGGGCCAGTTCTGGCCATGACAGCACCACCAAGCTGCCTGCTGCGCCGCAACTCAGGTGACAGCCTGATTCTTCCCACAGCAGAAAGTGGCTTCAAGCGCTCCATATCCTCACATCAACTCTTCACCCTGTCTCATTAAGATGATCCTCCCCGCTGCCCACTCCTTGCTGTTAACCTCCTCGAGCACTAATGGGCTCCTTTGCAAATCCGGTGCACATTCAGCAGAGCTCAGCAGGCTTGAAACGTTAATACGCTCATGCATATACAGAAAAGCAAGTTTTATTCTAAATAGAAGTGGCAGCTTCTAATTTAAGATCATATAATTTGACTGCTAGGCACAACAAAAACTACCTATTTCCCATGTAGGCAAACAACAGTCTATTATAATGCTGTCTCAATGTGCAATTTCAAATACAGGCGACCAACTTCTGCGTTACGCAGAGAGCGCATGAGTTCCCTTCACCACTAACTCCTCCTGCTGGGGCTCGCTCCCTGGCAGCCCAGCGGTATTTTTTTTATGGATGAAATTCCACTCCCTCCGCTAATGCCATCAACCAGTCGCTGAGAGCAAGAATTGCATTAAATTCTTTCATCCACAGTCAGACTGCCCACGGGAGCAGGCAGAAGGGAGGCAGCCAGTGACCAGTATCCCATATGACCCTAAACACACACAGGGCTTCTCAGCTGCCTTGCAAAAATGCTTACAGTATTCTTTATACACACATACATGTGTTTATATACGCATATACACATGCAAACAAATACATACTATAACATGCAGGTTTAAGCCATGCACACACAGCACCGCAGACAATAGGTAGTGTCTTGCATACATGTCACCGACAGACCAAGGGAAGCTCCCTGAGCCCCACACACTTGGTTGGAGCTGGTGGACTCCTGCAAACAGGCAGGAGCGGGACCTGCTGCACCCTACACTGCACCTTTTCCTTGCTAAAACACAGAAAAGCAAAGCTTTCCAATTCCAGGCCCTAGGCTCCGGTTTGAACCGGGCACAACAAGAAACATCCCCACCGCACGGATCCGGAGCACGACGCACACAGCTTTATCCGCTTTATTTTTCAACCCGCTGAATTGCTAGAATATGTTTAGCTGTTATACATGGACCCCGGATCCATAATCCTGCCTTCAGCAGCTGTTACGTTCGCTGTGGTATTTACAGCAGATGTTACGGCTCCATAAAAAGGTAAAACAATTGAGACTTCCGAAATTGGGGCTGAGGGGAGGTGAGGCATAGCCCAACCCCTGCACCCAGCTGCAGCTGGGCTCGGACAATCAGCTGCGGATGCAGCACCAACACACATGGTAAAGAGCCATATCGCAGCATACAGCAGCTTAAGGGAATTTCAAGTGTTACCATAGCGGTAATAAAAAGCTGTCAGCTTCCTGTGAGTCAAGCAGCAGAGGCTGGAATTCAGTGTTTAAAGGATGATTAAATATAAGTGACTTAAATTATACATTCTAGTTGTTGGAACTGACACCATTTAAAACAAGCCATCTATTCCCCATTTCCTCTGACACTGATTGCTATCCGCTAAAAGATGAGCATTTTCTTACAGGCACTCAAGTATCAAACTAGGGATTTATAAATTGGAGATAATTAAAAGGGGGTTGCATTACAAATACACTAAAAAAAATTTGCATTCTGCGGGCCACCTGAGAACACTTAAAAGAGTCAAAATGGACTTTTTATATCTGAAAACCTGCCTGCCCTCTATCAAAGCTGCTAACTGAGGCAACAAGGAGCTCGGAGCTATTTTACAGTGGATTCACAATCAAACATTTTGCCGAGCTGGTGGACAACCTGAGACTGACTTGGTACCAGTCATTAATTTTCCCACATGGAGCTCTCTAAGCTGAAGCTCTATTAAGCTGACACAAATAAATGGCCTGTTTCTCCTTGATAAATATACAGAGTGACTTGCAAGACGTTACCTTTCAGATTTCAAAGACAAGGAGCTGTATGATTTTCTTGGCTAGCAGTAACGGTGCTTTACCAGGAGCAAGGAAGGGAGGCACAAGGGATCACCCAAGGCCATGAGAACTGAGAGATGCCCTTCCCCACCCACCCAGAGCACCCACAGACCCTCCCAGAAGCCAGTCTGGTCAGTCCCAACTCCCAATAGCCCAGCAGCTCCTTGCAACTGGGGCCACACTGTGGCCTTGCAGTCAGATACCCCAACCCACAGCATCTGGTATTTGCCTTTGTCTTGGACAGAAACTGTTCTGCAAGGGTGAGCAGTAGACACCAAGCTTGTAAGCTTCAAAGTAAACCCTCTGAGACCATTCAGCCTCCTAAAATGGCTTGGGACGAAGGGTTTTGTTCTTAATTTAGTCTAGAAAAACCAAGAGAAACCCATGAAGTGTCTGGGATTTTCAAGCTGAGAACAAGCTCTTACCCAACATTTCTAACCCACAGAGCTCAAAGTGTTCTGCAAGAGTCACCAACCTCTTTCCTTCAGTAGGGAAACTGAGGCACGAGTCACCCTCTCCTGGGCAGTCCTGGAGCAAGCCAGTTTCAACGGCCACCTCCCGCACCACCCTGCCAGCCACCAAGCTCATGGTCCTTTCCTTAGACCTTGCTACGTGCCTTTTGGCAGAGACGTGCCACGTTTGAACAGCTTCTGCTCACCTTCAGGCTGAAATGCTGAGCACCTGAAAGCCTCCCGGGCTTTAGCTGTCTCAAGAGACGACTGATACAAAAAGGCATTAGGGCTAGTTGTTTTACTGCTCTTGACATGCAAAGCTCTGATGCATCACAAAACATTATCCCGGAACAAAAATAAACCTAGCAAGTGAGGAGTGGAAGTGCTTCAACATCGAGGGATGATGGCTGGAGCCACAGCAGGGGGAGCTAGGCCTGGGTGTTGCAACTTTATCCCATTTTACATACCAGAAAACCAAGGCATGGCAAAGAAAAACGACTTGCTGCTGTGCTGAGACTGAGAGCAAAGCCCCTGAAAATCCTTTATGCGTTATGGTCTTGTGTAGGATGCCTGACTCTCCACCCCAGTGACAAGTGCATGTGAAGGGATTAACTCACCAGCATGACAGCAGACGATGGAATTGTGCATGGGCATCTTACTAACTTCAAAAAAAGGTCCTTTTAACATGATTTTCCACTCTTCCCTGAAATTTGCAAGTCAGAAAAAGCAGTATCGATCTCACTGCCTGGCAGAAATAAGATAGAGACTAATTAAGCACAGAGATCTCAGGGAAGAAGCCTCCAAGGAATCTTTTCATTTGAATAAGGACCCTTACAAAATGCCAGGAGAAAGAGGAAAAAAAAAAGAAAAAAAAAACTAATCCTGGATCTTCACTGTCAGCTCACTTTTCCCTGCACTCACAGGAGCGCAGAGCATCATCAACTCAAAACAGGGGAAGAGGCTCCGAGATACTCAGAGAGCTGTGGCTGCAAGCATAAGACAGAGGGAGAGGAGAGGCAATGCGAACAGCAGCAAACATAAACAGTGACTCACGACACACAGCAAATAAACAGCGCTGTAACAGTTTTTGCAATTATAATTCAAACCAAAATAAACAAGAATGACAGTCCAGCATAATGAAAGGGAGGAAGACAGTGATGGGAGGGGGCTGCGGGGACTTCAACACATTCACATCTGTTGCTCTCATAACATCCCAAATGAGCAGCTCCAGAAAGAAACAGAGAGAGGGAAGCAAAAATGTATGGGACAGCAGGAATTTCTTGTGATCTACATCTGTGCTTGAAGTTTTCATGACTACACTGAGAACAGAATTTATATCCCAATGCCATGCAACAGCCTACAACACTGCTACTGGTTTTGACCCCCTGGCCCCTGAAAACACCTCTAGCAACAGAAGGAAAAAGTCCAGCTTGGTGCATTAATGAGTAAAATAGACCTTGCGTGGTGGGTGGATGGACAGAAGGGAACGGAGTGGGGGAGAAATCACACCTTTGGCAAGAGGCACTGGTTTAACCGCTCTGCAAGTCCTCCAGTGAAGCAGATTCACGATTTCTTTTGTTACTGCTTCATTACCCTCCCAGTGAGAAACTCTCCCCCAATATGCACCTTGAATACTTTTTCAGGCAAATCAAGGTATTTTCCCCCAGTGGGTACTAAAAGCTGATCATCACCCTTTATACAGAAATCTTTTATGCATCAGAAAATTTATTGCCTGTACTCAGGCTTACGTTTCCAAATACAATTCCTTCAGCTTTCCCTCTCTGGCCTCATTTGCCGAGCCTCCCATCTGTGTGGTTCAGCTCCAGACTTTGCAAGCGTGACCGCTCTCCTCCTGCCTTGCACCACCCAGCACCCCTCAGTGCAGCAGGAAGCAATTACCAGCCTTGTCTTACGCACAACCCTTCTGTAACGATGACTCAGAGAGAGATTTGACTCCTTTTCTCAGACCTCAGAATGCTGTTGACTTGTTTGAGCTGGCCATCCACAACAGACCCCAGAGCCACATGCCAGCCTGCCTGCTGCTCCTCCTCTTGCATTTGGTCATTCGGCTCCCGCTCCCCTCCAGAGCCACCACCACACCCTCCTCCTCCCTAGACCTCATCATGTTGGTGCCCAAGTGGTTTTGCTGTTCACCAAGATGATCCGAAATTCTGCTCCTAAGCCTTAAGTCACATCAGCAGTCCCTCTCGTGCACTAACCAGTTATCCCATTAAAGAGGGAAGCTGGACAGATTTGCCTGTTCTTCTTTCAAGTCAGCTTTTCTTCTAGACCCCATCCTCATATTCCTCTCTGCTGTTCACAAATTGCTCTGGAATGTTTTTGAGGAATCAGGGTCAGATTCTCCAATCCTTCATTTTTCTGGGTTTTTCCCTTCACCTCCCATTGAAGGTCTGGAGTGGGTTTTGCTCTGTTCCTCTTCCCTCCCCACCCCATCCCCAGGGAACAACAACAGCCATCACCAATGGTTCAGAGCTTGTTGAGACCAGGTTTTCCTCAAGTCATCTAGAATAATTTCACCAAACCCAGCTGACATGAGCACTGCATAATCTCTTCTCCCCTTACGTCTCCTATTTAAAAAAGCTACACATCTGCGTATGTAATCAGCAGTACAGTTTTGTGAGGACCGAAGCCAAAGAAGCACAGAGCACATCCACCTCTTGTCACCCCTCATCTCTCCAGCCTTGCTCTGCTCCTCTACTGCCTTTCTCACACATTCCACTTTTTTCTAACAACTTCTCCCAATTTGGAAGCCTTCAAATAAATAGTTTTTCCACTAGAGGGCACAAAGACAATTTCTCCTAAATGGAAAATGATGTTAGAAAGATTAATAAAATAATTACTAATATCTCACCAAAGGCATCTTACACTCCAAGAAATGAACACTTAATAAATTGAGATGTAGTTCCAACACCCCAGTTACACCATCCCCAAACATCTCTAATATACAAAGATTGAAAACCTAGAAATCCAAAAGTGACACTACTCTAACAAGATCTCCTATAGAACACTAAGCACTTTATCCAGCAATTTCTACGCTGCTCACAACTTCTCCTTAGGCACAGACCACAGTATTAACACAGCAATGGAGACAGAAAATCCACCCTAGTATTTTCTAAGTTGAACCTACCCAAATTCAGCTCCAAGTCAATGACCCTTTCCATGCTTTTGTTTCCTAGATCAAAAGAAGTTCTCTACCAGCAAAGATCATCTGTTTGTGGATACTTTTAGATCATGATAAATCACCTCCTGACCTTTCTTGGGTTAAAAAAAAAAAAGGGACATTTTTAGCCTTTAAGGCTCTTCTATACAAGCCAGCTTTTGCAGCGTTAAAGTTTGTCTTGTAAACTTCTTACAGGTTCCATCTATAATCGTGACCACTTAACCAGTTCCTCACTAAGGAAAGGTGTTGGTCCATAAAAACATACAAACTCAACACAAAAACAATCAAGTCAAACATTTGGTTACACAAACCCAACAAGTGGGACAACGACAATTCCAGAGCATTACGTACACTGAGAACACCCACCCAACAGTTTCAGGTACAGCGAGCCCTGCGTGAACCTACCTTGGTGACTTCTGTAATCCTGACAACCCGCTTGTTCAGGGCCCAGGCCGAGGAGATGCACAAGTGCTTGGTAGCCCACTCGTGTGCGGGTGCCCACACGCACACCCACGCTGCCCTCCATGACCAGCGGTCCTTTGACACACACTCACTCCTCCAGCCCGAAGGCAGCGAGGTTTGCTTTCTGCCTACTACTGCCTGTGGGTTTCCACTTACTGGAAGGTTTGGCTTGAACAGAGCCAGCCCAGAGACTTTTGCTAATGGAATAGGAGAGACAATAGCGATACACAGGTGCTTCCTCCCATTTAAAGTGTTTACTTGTGCAGCTTAACACAGTGACGCTATTGTGAATTAGATCTTCATGCTGGTTTACAGAGTTCAAAAGGTAGATGTAACAAAAGGAACCCCAAAATACTGCTTATTAATTTTTTTTCTTTCCTTTTAAATCCTGCTTCCTTTGCCAATGCCAAGTAAGACGTTTTTTCCAACCACACAATAAAAGCGGTTTCAAATAGGAAATGATACATAAAATATCAAAACAAATCTATATCAGAACAAATCAAAACCCAAAGAATTTATCAGTATATCTCCACTGCCTATGCAGCAGGCTCGTTGTGGCATGGAAAGCACAACTCTGTCAGATAGCAGTGAAGGCTGAACTTGAGACTGCTATAACTGCACGCACTCAGAGGAAAATCAAAAAGATCAAGAGGGAAGGTAGGGGATAGCTAAGTCACAACACAGAGCTAAGGAAAACATCAGTCCCAAAGACGAACAAAGGCGTATTTGTTTTATGAGATAAAGCAAGCAATTCAGCTGTATTCCACACTAAACCATTTGGCTTAAGACTGAAACAGGGAAGAAAAAAAAAAAAAAAAAACAAGGAGCATCTGATTCTAATTTTATTGTCCTAAGCATACAATACATGAATCAAGATGTTTCCTAGAGGTGCCAGGCACTCAAATCCATGGTTGGACATTGAACATAGGAAGTATCTGATGTGCTGAACATCTTGCGGTTCCCTCTACAGACAGTGAAGGCTCAAAGATACTCAGCACTTAACAGTAAAATAACAACATCAACAACAGAAAACATCAATGCACTTTTGCTAGTATCTAAATGAACTCAGAAATCCAACTTTATAGATACTGATTTGTGAAAATCTCAGTCCTCCCAAAGCACCACCGTTTTACTGCTTGAGAAGTTTCAAATAAAATATCCTTGTATTCAAGATCCTGCAACTTAAGCCTGTACCTCATTTTCACATAAAACTACAAAACAAAATGCCAGACGTGCTGAAACCAATGCCACACACATTCTCATTCAACCCCGTTTTCTTAACGTCAAAATAAACAGAATTGCATCCTTTTGTCTGAGTGCCGTATTATTTTGTCCTCTCTTCACGGCTGAAGCTATTTTAGATGTGCTTCTGTTGATTTTCCTTCTTGGTGAGAACAGACCGAATGGGATTCAGCATTTTGCTATCATCTTCCGAGATCCAGTAAGGTGATTGCTCAGAGAATGTAAGATCCAGACTCCTTCCATTCTCTATCATCAGTTAAACTAGAAATGGCAATTAAAAATCCCTCTCTCCATTGCTCTATTAGAAGTATGTGCTAGAAGGTAAGTGGCAAGTGCTGCTTTCACTGATGCAAGTGACAGTAATATAATGGCTTAAAATTAGCAGGTTAATAATTTCAGAGTTGCTTTTGTGTAGTTCAGCAATCCTGTGTCCAGCTTCTTGAAGTAACAAAAGAACACAGGCAGATGTATGCTAAAAACAGCCGCAGCAACTCATGAACTCAACTGTTGACCAACAGTTTGGACCAAATCTGTTTTACCTGAAACAGTCTGTCAGCACTCTCACCCCCACACACACTCTCCTCATTTGAAACAGCACTAGCAAACAGCACATGGGCTTCATAACCTCTTAAACCACCCTGTCCGTTCCGCAAACAAACCTCTGGCAAGCAAAGGCTAAATGAGCATCTATGGTCACCTGTAAGTTAACCACAAACATGAAGACAAGGCATTGTGCTCACTGTGTTCTCAGGTACGATCTCAAATCCAGGGTAACTGCCAGGCAGACTCTGCCCCAAATCACTCAGCATCCCCACAAAGCACCCATCCTGAACTGCTCCATCACACCTTCCCGCAGCCCTGCAGAGGGGGGCCAGGGACTTTGCCAGGTGGCAGACAGGAAGGCAGCACTCCTCTGTTTTATTGTTGGCTTTAGTCTTTAGTCTTGCCGGACACAAGAAACCCACGTGTTTTATTTTTATGGCTTTCATTCTACTGCTGCATGCAGTTCCTGAAGGGACATAAGATGCCATTGCTTTAGAGAAGAACCAACTGAAAAACAATTTAATGCACATTCACTGAAAGAGAGCATCAGAAAGTTAACAGGTGAAAATAACTTCATTTACCAGCAGTGGCTTATGGATGCTCAGACACTGAGATTTATTACATACTGCCTTGGGCAGCTAAAAGGACAGCAAGAGGAGAGAAGAATTTCTGGCTCTAAAATGTCTTAAACACTAAAACCCCAATGAGTCTGTATAAGACCTGTTACTTGTACTCACTGCAAAGCTGCAAGAAGCAGGGTGGTCAGGGGCTCAAGACATTGCTAAGGACCCCTGACGTCCTCCAGGACAGAGATGCAGGTCCAGGGCTTGGTCACACCAGGGTAGGAGGAGGGCTGCAAGAAAGCTGCCCCCTCCCAGTGCCACTGCTGGGCACCATGTGGGATGATGGCATTGGGTGGGACATACTGGGAAGAACATTAGGAAAGGCTTTTCAAAGCTCTCAGCACGACAGAAGAGGATAAATCCTGCCTTACAAATAACAACTATCACCTCAGTGGGGAAACACACTTCTGCAAAATCATCAGCTCTTTTTTTGTTTTAAAGGACTAAGAATAGAAACGTTATGCACCCCCAACAGACTGCAGCCTGACAGACCTGAGCCCTGCAATCAGCCATGGATACAAGTTGGAAGTGAACGCAACTGGAGCTGGCAAGAACATATTAAAGGTTTTCATTGTGGCTGCGCTGGCTTTGGCTAGGACAGAGCTGATTTTCTTCACAGTAGCTAGTGTGGGGCTATGGTTTGAATTTGTGGGGGAAAGAGGTAAGACGGGGATGTTTTGGCGACTCTGGGCAGGGCCTACACAGAGCCGAGGCCTTTCCTGCTCCTCGGCCCACCCCACCCGCCAGGAGCCTGGGGGGCACAAGGAGCCGGGAGGGGACGCAGCCGGGACAGCGGGCCCCGACTGACCCAGGGGCACCCCAGACCGTGTGGTGTCACGCTCAGCTCACAGAGCTGGGGGGAGAGGGAGGAAGGGGGGGACATTGGGGGCGATGGCGTTTGTCCGCCCAAGCCACCGCTACGTGTGACGGAGCCCGGCTGTGCTGGGGATGGCTGAGCCCTGCCTGCCCGGGGGAAGCGGGAGGAATCCCTTGGTTTGCTTTGCTCGTGTGCGCGGCTTTTGCTTTACCTGTTAAACCGTCTTTATCTCAACCCACAAGTTTTCTCACTTTTACTCTTCCAATTCTCTCCCTCATTCCACCAGGGGGGAGTGAGTGAGTGGCTGGGTGGCACGTAGCTGCTGGCTGGGGCTACAGCAGGACAGTGGCAAATGAGGCTTTCAAACGGACCAGCAGTAACATGATGTTCAAAAAAACTTTGCCGCATTGTTTTTATGGTTCCTCACAGCAGTGTGCCACAAAACACATCTGAGCTGTAATCAATTTCTTACAAGCCTTATATAAACATTATAGGAATTTTGTCCCTTGTAATACTTCTTGCTCTGGAGGCTGCAATAAACAAGCCAGTTACAACCCCACTGCCACTTTGTCTCCTATCTTTCCCACTCAAATCAGTGCTTTTATTTCTTTTAACCTACCAGTGTAACCACTTTCAGCTTCAGCAAACACTTTACATGTAACCTGTAGGTAAACTCTAGGCAGAATGAAGCATTTTACATTCAGACAGGAGGAGTGGAAAGGAAAAGCTACTCTCCACTGTTAACACCACCTTCCTTTCCTCTACAACCCCTCTTCAGTATCAGGGAAGGGAATTTTGGTAGCAATCTCTCAACCAACAACTCAAGAGAGAATTGAGCCTGCAAAGTCCAGGAGGTGGTAGTCACTACAGTCACATTTTCAAAAGCTGCATAACAGGCACCCTGGCTGTGGACACATCAACCACTGAGGATGCAAACACTGGCCCTTGCGTACAGTTGGCAAGCCACCTTTGTCCAGTGTCACCTCACTGCTCGAGGACAGTGTCGTGGTTGCAACCTAGAGGCAGGAGAGAACCAGGATGCTCCGATCCAGGAGGGGCACATGCCCGTGAACATCTCTCTTTTGAAGGCTTTCATCACCTTCTGGGCGATGAATCATTCCCCTCCAGGACCTCACTTCAGCCTGTCCTCAGGCCCAGCCCAAAGCACCTCACACTGCAGATCCAGGCATAACTATCACGCTGGGTCCCGAGCTGTGGGGACACCTGAGAGGGGAATTGCCAGCGCACACCCCAGGGTCAGGAGTCGAGGTGAAACCTGAACTGGGCCCATGGCCGTTCAGAGAGCCCTAAAGCTGTGTGTCACTGCAGCACTGAACTCTCTTGCTTCAAGGCAGTGGCTTCATTTCATCTGTGATGAAAGGCCACAGCTTGTCAGACCACAGGTCCACCTACTCCATAGTCCCACCTCAAGGAACGGCAGCAGTGGCTGCTTCGGGAGCAATCCCAGAAGAGGACAAGTGCATGGTGGCACCTCCTCAGAGAATACATCACCTAGCAGAGTCTGTAGATCGAGGACCACCCCAGCCAGAAGTGTTATCTTGGGATAGCCCTGGCTGGGTTTCTCCAGATCATTCTCCCTCTTTTTCAACCAGGGAATGGTAAATTTACCTCACCATGATGATAAAGCACCAGGGAGGGTGTGGGACAGGGGGGCAGAAGAGACACCCGAGCGAACTTCAAAGGTTTTGCATCCTTTGAACACTTCACTCATACATAATTGAAAGGGCTATATGTTTAGACTACAAAAAGTAGACTTTTTTTTTTCCTCCCCACTACCAGACCCATCACGTGAGGGAAGCTGTCACACCATAGCCTTGGAGAATTTACTGAGAAGCAAAGTAAACTACTACTGACAGCAAGTGGACCACAGCCCAGGATCCTTGAGAGGTTCCGACAATGGGAGGACACAGAAAAAATAAGCCAGCCTTGACCCGGCATCGGGGGAGGCCAAGAGGAGCATGTGTGTGTATTTTATTTCACACTAACCTCCATTTGACCAGTTACACAAATAAATCTCTGCTTGTCTTGAGTACATTTCTAGAGACTGAGGGAGAATTTGGAAGACTTCACAACACAAATCTGCTCAGTGTTGTCTGGCAAACTTAACTCACCCGCTTATCTTCAAGAAAACAAATGTACCAGTTATTGACTACTAGAAAATGTGAGCTGAGCTGTGTGGTTTTTTCCTTTTTGGTGGGCTAGCTGTGATTTTGTTTTGACAGATTGAGCTGTGTTTCTCTTTGCTTTCATTTTTCACCCTGTCAAAAGAATTTTTAGTGCTTTTTTTTTTTTTTT
>NW_020799116.1:6584571-6591599 GCF_003259725.1 Athene cunicularia
CCCCCCCCCCCCCCCCCCCCCCCCCCCCCCCCAAAAAAAAAAAAAGTAATCCAAGCTTAGAAGAGAAAAGAGAAAAAAAAGAAAAAAGGTACTTGGAGATTTGACATATCATCACAATCACTTCAGTTCCTTGAGGGCAGAGAAGCAGGATCTGGTCCCCAGAGAATACATCCCAGGGGAGCAACGTGACACTACAGCCCCAGCATCAACCCAGTGGGGCCCAGACACACCTGACGCTGCAGGGAGCGCGGCCGGGACCCGCAGGGCTAGGGAAAGCACCATGCACTCACTGCACAAACACGGGGCATTTGCCTGATAAAAAGAACAAACCAGATGTGGATCTGACGCCCGGACTGCCCTCAGTGCAGGAAGGATGGGGCACATCTTGTTTGCTGCAGTGCTGGCAGCTGCACGTTACTGCGCTTCTGCTCCCCCAAGAGCTGGGGCTTCCCAGGGGCAGGGACTGCACGTTCACTGATTTACACCCTCTCCTGCGCTCGATTCCCCTAAGGTGCCATTACCGAGGCCATTCAGAAACTGCTGCCATGAAGACAGTACACTTAAACCTCATTTCAGCTTCCCTTGCTTAAACCAGTGTAGCTCAGACGTTCACTTATCACTAAACCCTGCAGCACCAGGTCAGCTTAACTCTGCCAATATTAAAGTGAGCTTGATGTAAACCTTATCATTTTCTAATTGATTTAAACAGCAGCTTTCTTCCAATAAAGGCAATGCATCCAAACAACCACATGAATACTCCCTAGATGAAGACAGGGAGTGCAATATGAGCTTGTGAAGGGGTGTAATTCAGACGAGGGCAGGAATGGAAGTCAAACCCCTGAACGCTTACGCGCACCAACTTCAACAAACCAGCTTCTGCAGCTGGGAACAGCAACCATCCCGCATCCTCTGCAACACCGAGGCTGAGCAACATTTTGTACAGCTGACCCCGAGCAGTGGAGATGATCCAGCCAAAGGCACGCTGCTTCCTGGGGTGGGTCAGAATAAACATGGCACAAGTCAAGTGAAAAATAAAGAAAAACTTCCATACTACTTAAGATGTTCCTCCTCCTTGGAGTCTCACCCGACTCTAGCACCTCTCCTGCTTGTCCTGCACACAGCAGAAGATGCTGCCCACTGAGATGGCCAAGGTTTGACCTGTGCTTCCCATCAGGAAGGTTCAGCTCAGGCCTCTGCATCACAGATTGCTGCACACCAGCAATGCAGAGGGGAGAGAGTCACTGCTTCAGTGCACTGATTCATACGGACAGCAAGAAGCAGGGGAAGGGAAAAAAAAAAAAAAAAGCACTAAAAATTCTTTTGACAGGGTGAAAAATGAAAGCAAAGAGAAACACAGCTCAATCTGTCAAAACAAAATCACAGCTAGCCCACCGAAAAGGAAAAAACCACACAGCTCAGCTCACATTTTCTAGTAGTCAATAACTGGTACATTTGTTTTCTTGAAGATAAGCGGGTGAGTTAAGTTTGCCAGACAACACTGAGCAGATTTGAAAGGTAATCACATCAGAAGAGCAAATGATCAAATTCTGCAGGGGCTTTAAATACAGCCGGGGACATTAAGGACTTACTTGCTTCCACCTTGCAATTCAAAAGATTTTGAGAGTTTTTACAGTCGCACTGTTGAGCCAGTGGATGGGCTCCAAAGTGCCTGATCAAGACAAACTTTGCCCTTTCCCTCTGAGCTCATCATTCAGAGAGGAGGAAAGTAGCAAACCAGTCACCAATTGGCACGGCAAAAGGTCCCTTACAGTGTGTTTTGGTCAGGGTGGTAAAGGTCAACCTAATATTCAGAGTACAGAGAACCCATTAACCTGGTAAGAGAGTCCTAACAATGTTACCCAGAGGGTATTTTGAACGGTGAGACAGCTTGTAATTAGCTTAGGTGGGCCAACCTAATTATTCATGGCCTGAGGAAGCATCTCCCAATGCAAGAGGGGCACAAGATATGTATTTATAGTTCTTTCCTGATAAGCTCATTATAAGCTTTCAGAGATGAATGACCACAGCACTTGACTGTTTTCTTGCAGCCGGGAGATGCAAGCAGTAATGAATGAGTGAGCCAGGAGAACAGAGGCAGGGCTTGCATGGGTCTAAATTAAAAAAAAAAAAAAAAAAAAAAAAAAAAAAAAAATCACAAAAAGACCCAAACCACAGACTTCTGTTACACTACAATGTGAAATTGCCATTCGCTAGCTTCATTTTGAAATGGGCAATTACATGTATGCCCATTTTAGATAAATGTGTGAACAAGTATTTCCATAAAACCCATTTTAACTAGGCCTCAAGCATTAAAAATAGGAAATATGGTGGAAACAGTTAATCTAGATGTGTAACACCCCATATATATTCAGAACTGCATTTGCACATTAAAAACTTAAAATCATTCTTCCAAATAAATCAACATTAAAAAAAAAAAAAATCTCATTTCCCAGTGTTTCCATTCCAGCAGACCTTTTCCTGCTCAGACCTTTACTAGCCATAACAGGGTTGCAGGTGCACACAGAAATTGAACTGGGACCTGGCACAAGACCTATGGGAAGAAAAAGAGTTTTTTTAGAAAGTTTTTCCTGTTTCTCTTTGTTTTGGTTTTTTTTTGTTTTGGTTTGGGGGTTTTTTGTTTGGTTTTTTTTTTTTCCCCAGGGTGTCTTCTAACATGTCTAAGTGTCCCCAGTACACACAGCTTTTCCAATTGCATCTGCATTGTTTTAACCTCTCCTCTTTATCACTCTACTGGTTGCCTATTTTTGCAAGGGCTGAAGTTCTACCACTTGTTTTATAAATCCTCCACCTTCTCCCTAGAGGTTTCCCCTTCCATTAGAAATTAACTCTTCCATGTTACAGCACTTCTCAGAGCCAAGTGCTTGGTGTCAGGTAACCTTATTCCCATGACACCTCTTCACAAAGTCAATCAGAGCAAGCCATCCTTAGCATCAGCAAGTTCAGTCTGCTCCATTTAGGCAAATATTTAAATACATGCATGCCATACTTCATAATCAAAATATTTGTAAGTGGGGTAAATGTTGAGGAACTCTATCACATTGACTTTGGTTTCACCAAAGGGCTACGAACCTGCTTCTCAGCAGTAGCGCACTAGAGAAGATTCCCAGAAGCATCTGCAGCACCCCACATAACCCTTCCAGTGAAAGAGGTGGAGAGAAGCAGTATCTTGGAGGGAAGAAAAATAAATTTAACCCGTGGCTATAATTTCTACCCACTGGCTCAAACTCTACGTCTCATTCAAGTGCTAGTTCAGTATTTTCATCTATAAAAATACATTAAATCATCAGGATCTGGTGGAAGAGGAAAGGAACACATACACAGATACCCAGCAGTTTAATTCAAACTTCAGGATTGCCTTTGTTAATCTTTACAAAGCCTAATAAAGTAGAGGCCAGCAGTACCGAGCAGCTCTAAGGAGTGTCCTGCTGCTGACCTTGAGTCACTCATGTACCCCCAACACCCGTCTCCTCCTTGGACAGGACGGTGGATGCTCATCAGCAGGTTGTAAATCCAGCCCCGCTTTTGGGAGCAGAGAGCAGCATCCCTGCCAGGCACAGGCAGCGCCGGGGCTGCCAGCAGAGAGCTCGGCCAGCCAAGGGGAATCAGTCCTGCCAGACACGCTGCACTGGTGCAACTCTGTCTACACTTGGACATTTCTGACATAACTTTGCCTCTACAGAACAGAATCAAGAGGAATTCATGGAGACTCCCGTTACCCATCGTTGTTTCCATTTTGGTATATGAAAAGTAGTTTGAAGGTGCAAAACTACAAACAAAAAATAGTATTTACTATTTTCCATTAGGGTCCGAGAGAGTCTAATGATTTTTTTTTTTTTTTAAGTAGTTTATTTAAAGGCTCCTAATTACACAGATCCTTATTGTGTCCATTTAAATGCGCCCTACCTGGTGTCCCAATTAGAGTGATTTATCCACCAGCACTTAAATTACACCAACGAGACTCAGGGACTTGCAGCTCCGATCAGAGCACACACGCACACCCCACATGTAAGGGCACTGTGGCAGGTCTCCAGTTTAACTGTATTTTTTCACTGCTAAACCAAAAAAAAAAAAAAGTCCTCACAGACTAGCTTTGCTAGAAACGGCTGCTGGAGTCTGCACTGATGTACCCTGTGCCAGCTCAGGAGCTACCTTCGCAGGCATGTGTGTCTGCCTTACGTAAAAACTCACACTGATTCAAAGACTCAGAGATAATCCGTTGCCATCTCTTCCCCTGGGGCACACCAGGGTGACAGTACCACCACCCTGCCAGCTGCACCTTGGTCTTTCTGCACCATGCCCTCCCCACCCCTTCAACAGGCTCCCCAGTCACCCTGTGAGCACTCTCCCTCCCAGGGATCAGGGCTGTGAGGATCCCAGGGACAGCTGCCCACAAGGATCACACACCAGAATACCCCCAGCAAGGCTTCCTAGCACAGTGCGATGTCTCAACGCACAGACGCCCGAGCCACGCTGGCCACCCTCAGAGTGCTCCGAGTCATCAGGAAGGCTGTCACCCCCCAGACAGAGCAGGGGACGGAGCTGATCCCCACACTGCAGAAAGGCACTTCTGAAGTATCAAATACTAAATAAAGTCAAGAAACAGAAGCCACAAATGCTGTCATAGCTCCATCACCTGTTGGGATGTGATTCCAAAGAAACACTTGTCTAGAAAAACTACCCGAGTCCTCTCCAACCTCCCAGTTTCTCTGAAAATGAAGTGGGAATAACACCAACCTCATGCAACAGTTCATGCCACACACTGCGAGAAGTCCACCATCTGTGGGATTCAAAGCCCAGCTCTAATTTTCAATCAAATCCGGTTCCACATCACAATTTTGGTGCCACGTTATTTGTACTTTTTAATCTATTAAAAAACCAACATGTTCTTCCATGCAAACTCAGTTCTCAGACCTTAAAACTGAAAAAGAAGTATTGGAAAATCCTTGATATATACACACAGAAATTTCCTCACTCTTTTGTAAAGCCTACTGGAAATGACATACACTTTAACAGGGTAAAATCTGGGATCTGCCACCCCAGCGGTAAATGCCGTGACAAGCCCTGCTTCATTCCTTATCTGTGGCCAATAAAAAATGAAACACTCTAGAAATTAGTCACCTCCAATGCCCACTATCAGCAAGAACTTTAACAACGAGCATATTTTCAATGACACCAGCTCCCCAAAAAGCTTTTTACAAAAACATACTTTTTTTTAACTAAAAACCAAAACAGCTGGTGACCTGAGGGCTCGCTGGCCAGCACCAGAGGAGAAGAGCTATTGCTCAAACCTCTCCTCCTCAGCCCAAGGAGAAGCATTTCGACACCTGGCTGCCTGCCTGCTGTTTGAGGTCTGCAGCCCCCGCTCACAGCCCGGTGCGGAGCCCCACACGCCTCTCCTGGTCTCTCCTCAGTCCCCTCCGAGCCTCCAGCCTTGCACATCACTCCCCAGGAGAACCAAGAACTTCCATTTTCCTTGTCCCAAATGCACAGCCACGCTGTGGCAAGCCAGCTCTCCTCTTTATTCCATGCCCTGGCTTCAAAAGCTTTTGTTTCCTCTGCTGATCACCTTCATCCTGACAATATGCTTATCTCTGGTCCCAGCTCTATTTCTCCATTAAGTCCCTGCGTTCAACGTACCCATATACCCTGCAGGTCCTGTTCAACACCACCTCTGCATTCAGGAGCGCAGGCAGCCCCTGTTTCACTCCTCCAGCGCTGCCCTCCTGCCGTGATTTAGTGTTGGGGAGCAAAAATATAATTACAGGAAAATGTATTTAGGAAGAGCAGATTACCGAAACAAACAGGAACAGTGAGAGAGATGAAGCAGGTTTATGTTGGCAACAGCATGCAGCAACAGCCAGCATGAAGCGCGGGTATAAGGTACATCAGTGGAGGCTAAACATGGAGCATTCCAACTTGCAACGCTGCAGCTTTATCATTTCACACTTTAAAGTGCTTACTAACATGCATACACTGATGGATAGCAAATTGAAACAAGAATAATGGGAAAGCAAGGGGGAAACAATGGCAAATCAGCAAAATAAAGCTGAATCTGATCGCATTAAATTCTTGTCACTCCTGGATTAGCCTGTACTCTGTTTATCAACCACTCTGCATTTTGGTTTAGTTCCCCCTAATTCTAGGGAGGTGCTTTGAGAAACGTGGCATTTCTTCTCTCTCTAGAAAAAACCCTCATCTGTGCTGCATGTTTTTAAGATTAATGATCCAAGGTCAACCTCTTGAAAGGAGCTGTAGCGGTGAAATATTTTTCCAAACCGCATTTCAGTGAAGGAGGAATTTCATTTTGACTTGGGATACTTGTTTTTAACCTAGGTAGGTTATGGGGATTTTTTTGGCTCCTTAAACAGTATCAACCAATTAAGACTCCCAGGCCTGATTAAATCAGCACCCCCCAGGTCAGTCCTGGTTACCAAAACGACAAAGGTCAACGCACTACAGAAAAAATAATGATCTCATGATGGACAGAAAAAGCGTATAAATATTGTCCTATTCTTGTTCTGCCAAGAAAGAAAAAAGAAAGCTGAAGACAGTAGTGGCTGACAATAGCATACAAAGTTGAGCAAAGTTACTGAGGACTGTATTAGTAGAATGGAACCTCTGCTCAGCCAAGATATCTCTTCATTTGGGCAGAAATCAGTTTAGGACTCTCACAAGGCCTTCTTGTCACGGGCAGAGGCAATTAAAGCTGGATGGAGTAACCACTTCTGGCTCCACAGATGTGTGTAGAAGACAAGGACGTGCACACACAACCAGAGGTGGCTTTGTGTTAAGCAAATCCAAGGATTAAAGGATCAGTCAGCCCGAGGCAGCCCGCTCCTCCAGCCCCAGGGTGTCCGTGGGTGCACTGGGTATGAACATCAGCCCAGGTGGCTCAGATGGAGGAGATAGATAATGGACCATCTGCATGGACCTGCTTTGCTGTGAGGAAGGCAGGGTCTAGCAAAGGTGGGCACACAGGGTGAGGAAAAAAAGGGGGGGGGGGGGGG
>NW_020799116.1:6591649-6610629 GCF_003259725.1 Athene cunicularia
GGGGGGGGGGGGAGAAATAAGGAAAAACATGGTTTTTCCTGGGAGATGCAGAGAAACCCGCTGTTCCTAAAGCCAGCAAATAGGTCAGAACCAGACCCTTGAGACTCCAAATCCAGAAATCCATCTCAAACCCATGGCTTGTATTTACATTTTGCAAAAGAAACCTGGCAGAACAAATGCCTCCAGGAACCGCTGATCCCTGCAGGTTCCAAGGACATGTAAAGAAACTTTTACACGCTGAATTTTAAAGTGTAAGAGCAACAGAAGAGGGCTGTTTGTTTTTAAAACCCGTTCCCAGGCTGAAACCCTCAATTCTAGAGTGAGACTAATGTACAGAGAGGTGTTTACAAGCCTCTCCAATGAGAATTTTATAAACGGAAGAGCCGACACAAGCTGAACTGTAGCCTTGAGAGTTATGAGCACCATACCACACTCTTCCTGTCTCCAGAGGTGACCCATCTCTTACATGTCATTTCAGCCTCGCACACAAGCGTTAATTTGGGACCAATGACTCACGATTCCTGTTTTCCAGAACATTCAAACCAATATTGCAAGGAAGCCTGTTGTGTTTTTTTCTCCCCCCATAGCCGAGTGGCTGGGTAAGAACAGGAAAGGCAGGAAGAAGTAAAAAATTGAGCAAAAAATGGATAAACAGTCCTGTTAACCTTTCCTGAGCTTCCCCAAGTGATGGGCTGCAGAATGTCCCCCCTGCGCAGGGTCACAAGGCACGCAGAGGCTTTGCATCAGAAGACCGAGTGCTCACTGAAAACACTAATGATGTCTGGTTGATCTGGAGCAAATTGAGGACAAACAGACCCAAACACTCAAACATCCCGGATGCACCATCACACAACTCAGCCCCTTCAAGGAGTTGAACCACACTGCCTGGCTGCCATGGGCTCAGGGGAGAAACATTTTAAGTTTTTATTAGTTCCAGAAAAACAAGTACATAAAACCACCTGGCTCCACAAACATTGAAAATTTACATACAGGAGGGAGGGGGGAAAAAAAAAAAAAAAAAAAAAAAAGGCTAGCTAATCACTAAAATAGGCTGGGGACACACCAGCATGGCTATTTCCAGCAGAATAAAAGCTCTCCCCAGAAAGCCCCAGCCTCCTGCACAGTCCCAAGGAGCACGCTGCTGCAGCAGAAGCGAGGACCTGCTGCGGGTATCAAAAACTCCTGATGGCTCCCAAAACTGCCGTTTGCAGGAGGCCAATCTTTGGCTTCAGTGCTGTTTGCACACCGTTGCCAGGGCTGAAAGCTTTTTTTAAACAGCACTTCAGCAACAGGACTCTGCAGGTGGAAACCCGTCCAATGGGTCCACGGGGGTGCCTGGGGATGGAGCAGCGCCCACCAGGTCCATCGTTGCCAGGACCAGGATTCTCTTACACAAAAATGCAGATTATGCAAGATTTCTAGTGGAAACAGGCTGAAGGCTCACAGGTAAGATGGAACCACGTCACACCACAGTTTTTACTGACATTAAGAGCCCCCTTCCCTATGCCCCCGGGGATCTCACAGCCCCGCGTCCTGCTCCTGCAGGTGTAACCTTGGTAAAGTAATCCCAGGGGATGTCTTTGCCACTCACCAGTAAACAAAGGGATTAAGTGACAAAATTATCTACTACCTACTCACATATAAAGCTACAGCCAGCCTGCAGCTGGTAGAGAAGAAAGCATGCAAGCGTTCAAGGCGCCTTCAAGACGTCTCGTCAGCTGCTTTTCCTTTCCGAGGAGCGTCACCTTTTCTGAAGATGTTGCAGAGCCTGTAATTCCTACCAAAAGTGACATTACTTCATTTCCTCTGGAAAACAACAGCTCTACCAGCCCCTCCTTCCCTCATCTTGCTCTCTCATGAGCAATACACTCAGATCTCCAGGAAGGGGTAAGGTCAGGAGCAAGCGCCTGGATTGCTCCCAGATTAGCAGCCCGGAGGGAGTAATTCCAACAGAAAGCATTTACAATATTCTTGGTATTAAATGCTTTTGGCCAAGATGAAATTTGTTAAAGCTTGCATTTTTTTTTTTTTCTTTTTTCAAAGTTCTGAAGTCATTTCTTTCCCCAAAGCTGCCTCCACAGGCTGAAACTGTGGGAAAAGGGAGATTTCACACACAGAAACCAGCGCAGCAAAACAATAAACTGAGGCAATTGCTCAGATGCTGAAGCCTGATCAATTATTCTCCACAGAAGGAAAGTACCCACATCAGAAAAGCAAATCGTTGTATCAAAACCGATGGTTCTGTCACCCTGATTTCCTGAGATTAATACTGTTTCAGTCAAACCCTTCTCTAAATACAAATAGGAAAACTAAACGTACAATCAAGCAAGCATCTAAAACCTCGACTACAATTTGGCTGGACGAGAGCTTTACGAGGAGCAGCTGGTTTATCCCCAAGACTTCCGAATTATTTTATTAGAATCCAAGAGCTCTTAGACGAGGCTGACAAGACCCCATTAACTCACCAAACATTTAACAGTCCCATTTATTACACTTTGCCCTCCCCCCCTCTTTCCAACACAATTCAATCTTTTTTTTTTTTTATTTTGCCAATTTCACTGATTCTGCACACAGCTAATTTCTATCACAATATTGGATGGGGAGCACCTCATCTATTAAAATGCCATCAGTATCAGCTCTGTAGGTGAGGACTTCAGAGAGGAAATAACATTGCTTCTCTTTCCCCCCCGCCCCTCCCTCTACAGCTTCAGATTTTCTCGCACGGAAAAGGGCACTGTGCTCTCAGAGTGGAACTGATAAAAACCACTATGGAGCAAAGAAAGGCCTAAAGGCTGAATGATTCAGTTTTAACTCCTACAGAGAAATACTTTTTCTAAGACCAAGTCTGAAGAAAACAGTACCCAAGAAAGATACTGGATGAAAGAAAGAAAAAAAAAAAATCATTTTTTTGGAGGTTTGCTTGTTGCCAGCTGCAATCAACCCACTTTCATCCACCAAGTTTTTATAATCTAATGAATCAAAAAACTCCAAAGAAAACACAGTCAAAAATCATGTTTAAACCTCAGCAAAGCCTGATTTGACAACACTTCCAAACAAGCTGGAACAAACTTGCAGTGCACAAACATACCTCCCATTCAGAGCAAAGGTCCTGCCCTGCACTCTCAGGCACCAGACCTGCATCCCTGGCCCAGCATCAAGGCAGCTACTCCTGTCATTTCAGGCAAAAGGTTAACTTCGAGCTTGCAGATTGGCACATGTCTTATTTGAGAGATTTTAAAATTAAGTAGGAGCCATGAGGTCTCGGAAAACTGCTGAGAGGGCAATGTGGAAGAATTCAGGACATCTATGACATTGGGCTGCCTGATAGTCCTTGGCTAAAAACACTCAGAAATATTCCCACTGCTGTGATTTCACACAGAAGAATGATGACTGATGGCCACATAAAGACAAAGATATTTTAAACATTTCAGATTATTACCCTTTAAACAATTCTGCACAGTTTCCCACCCATCAGTAACCAGGACAAGACGTGCCCCCAGCATTACAACGCTCCTGTGGGCCTGTGTCTTGCCATCCAGGTGGAAACCATGGACCTGGGACAGCAAACACCGATGGGTTAACAAACCACCAAACACTGAGCCTTGGGATTGAAACAGCACCTAGGAAGAAGCTACAAATAGCTCCAGTAAAAGTAGAGAAAGGAAAGAGGAATCCCTTGTGTTTTATAAACCCTCGATGCTCTGATGCCCCATGCTAAACATCACTGCTGGCAGGCAAGAGCATCCTGGCTGGACCAGACGAGGCACAGGATGCTGGGTGGGGTAGCGACAGCAATGCCTCCTGATGTGCTCCAGTGAAGCCTTCTTCCCAGATCCAGACTTAATAGTGATTTATATCCTGAATCATGAAGCCATATCCCATCCAATATTCTTAATTTCAAAGGGCCGGGTTTTGTTTTGGGTGGCTTTTTGCCTTAATATCAGTTGTTCCAACAGTTCGTGTGTATTTAATTACTGGCATCGTCTCAGACGTTGTTGAATTTTGGCCCTCTGTGGCAAAGAGCTCTGTAAATTAACAAGGGGGAAACCATTCCCTGTTTCCTTTGGAGTGCAGTGTTAAGGCTGCATAGTTAAATTCCCAGAGGCCAGGAAATGAAAACATTAAATATTCTAATAACATCACTAAAGAAGTCATGTTTTACATATAAGTCATTCCAATCAAATATTTTTCCTATTTAATCATTTAGCTTTAATGCAACTTGTGCTGGTGTTAAAGGTTTATGCACAAAAAAGAGAAAGGAAGGATCTCACCCAGGAATCCCATGCAGGATATAATATAACCAGGCAACCACTACAGCCAACACTTGAATTTCACGTTTTCTAAATTTGTTGATTCGAACTAGACAAGTTTAATGGCACAGTAATTATATAAATTACCTAGAATACATAACACTGCACTTATACATAATAAATGAACTGTTGCAGAAGAAGCAACTTTTTATTCAGTTTCACTCTTAAACAAAAAACAACCCAGGCCATGTAACTGCAGCAAAACCAGCTTCTGTGAGAGCAAAACCAGCTTCTGTGAGAAGCTTCTTCCCACAGACCTTGCTTAAATGTGGGCAATTAAGACATTTCCAGAAGGCTGGGGACTGCAAACCAACAGGTACATCTCTCCCAGAACTGTCTCACAAAAATACTCCATTTCCCCACTCTGAGATCTAGCAAAACCCTAGGCAGCTTTAACTGAAGTTGCGTGGTTGCAGTCCTGCCCATCTGGCAAGATTTAAAAAAAAAAAAAAAAGTAAATGGGAAATTTCGTTTTCCCCCCTTCAAGAGCTGTGACAAAAACGAAACAACCCTCTCTTTTTAAAAAAAAAAAAATTCGAAACCAGCTCTCCCAACACAAGCCAAGCACAGATGCAGTAAGGCTGAGATTGTCTGGCAGGAGCAACCAGTTAGTCCAAAGCCTGTGACAGTTTACACAAACATTTTAAACTAAAAATAAGATTTCACAAGCATGGCACAGATGCACGGGCTGCATTCTAGCAGATGTTGATGTGACAGTCTTGCATTTCTGGATCTTTTTTAAGAGAGAGATGGGGTAAAGGTCAATGAACACGAAAGGGAATTGCAGCATCTTGGAAAAAGGTGCGAGAGGCAAGAATCCCACCCCCCCCAGCATTTCTGCCCAGACCACCCGACACGCAGAGACATCCTGTCCTCCTCTGCACCATCTTGCTGCAGACACCTCACACTTGATTTTTTTTTACATTTTTGCATTAGTTCTACAGAAAAAAACTCTGCTCCAATTTTCCTACTTTGCAGGCTGCTCCCAAGGCAATCCACAGCAGAGCCCTGCCTCAGCAGAAGGTGGGCTCAGGCTGTTTGGTAACAGGTTTCTTGCCTGGGCCCAACATCCTCCTCAAAAGCAAGGTTTGGAGTGACTGGCATTACTGGGGCCCCCCTGCACAAAAGCTGCCTGTATTTTACATTTACTTGACAGGACCCATTATTTTTGAGCTACTGCCAGATCACTGGAAGAGAACACTTCGCTGAAGCAAAAACTACCCCAAACACGCAACTGGGATGAAGTCCCCATGTCACTTAACACCACAGCTCTCCTTCAATCCATTCCTCCCAGTGAGACTTCGAAAGAAACTTGAGTCAAGCAGATGTTTCCAACCCATTTTCTCGAAGAAAGAAGAAATACACCCCCTAAAAAGCCAGCAAACCACTTAAGGGAGAGCACAGACTTGAAATACATACATATATTCCAGAAAAACCAAACCATACGCTTTGATTTCACCCAGAAGAACAAAGTATCTGACCTCAGTCTTCAAAGACAAGGAAACTCAGAAATAACACTGACTCTCGTGTTACTCATCCCTACTGTGCCTGGTTGTTACAATACACGCAGGCCACCCAAAGTTAGAGACCTCCAGAAAAATGTTCAACTCAAAGGGGTATGTTAAAAACAAGCCCAAGGCAGGTTATGTGGTTGAAATGAAATGCATAGCATCCATCAAGAGTGTTGTATATGCCATTTCTGAATTGCAACAGTCACGCTCATCTGGTTATAATTTACAAATTAGCACTAGGTAAAATAAGAATTTCCTCACACCTTGAAATCTGAAATACCACCTATTTTTTCCCAGAGTTAACTTCGCTCTCTCTTAGCTTTCAACAGTCAATACATTTTTCACGACAACAGCGTATCTTTGGCAAATATTTAAGCTCTCAGCTCTGCTCCCCCTCCCTCAGGTGGTAGTTCGATGTGCACTGAAACCAAAATTGTCATTGGGGAGGAAAAAAGCATCAATCCCAGTTTTGCCTGATGGGCATTCCTACCACTGTTTGTGACATGTCAAATGTTTGTGCGACCACACGCAAAGTCAGTGTATAGAGCTGGCAGGGAAAATAGCTCAACAAAATGGGTTATTTTACACCAGATCTGTCCAGGGCAGCAAAGACTGATGCTGGAAGAGCACAAGGGACAGCACGTGAAAGGACCACGCTGCTGAAGGAAAGCACACAAGCCCCTCTTTCTCGAATAACAGCACCTTGGCCCTATTTTGACATGTGCATCATCCCCTTTGCATGATGAGCACCAGCTAAGTCAGCTGAGATCTAATAAACTCGTTGCCTGATGGCGACACGCGCCTGGAGAGCTTGGGCATGTCAGGGCTGAGCAAGGCGGGGACCGAGGGACTGGCGGTCTCGAGGAGGGACACGGGGGATGTGGAGGAGAGGCGCAGGCAGCGGCTCAGCCGTGCTGGGTCCTCTTCGCTGCTCAGAGCGATGCTCCAGTGAGGTAATGATGACTCAGGACTGCTATGAGAGGGCCATTAATTACAACTCTCATGTACGTGCGGTCATGCCCGTACGGGCCTTTTCCAAGGCTTTCCTCGGCTACAACCACGTGAGAGAAACGTTAAGTGTGGATGGAACAGGAAGGCGCTTTCAGCCACATAATCTGGAAAATGAAAAGAAAAAAAAAAACAAACAAAGCCCTTTGATTGAAGTCTTCCTCCACCACAACCTAGGTCAGGAACCATCATCTCTGCAGAGATCCATGCTCAAATGCCCCTCTACACTTTGATACAGTGATGGTTAAAGCTAGGTTGGGCGCAAAACCAGACCAAAACAGCTTCCCACAGGACTGAAGATGATCTAAACCCCAACAGCTCACTGGGACAGCAGTAGGACAAAACACCCGTAAATTTATCCTGCCCCTGTCCCCACCCCACAGACTGGCCTGACCCATCCATGTGGACAAACTGCCACCCCGGACACCAGGACACCCTCCCTCTGGCTCCTCATGGACCTGGTGGCCCAGGAGGGGCCGTCTCCAGCCACCACAGACCTGTGTCCTAGTGCACATGTGCCCAGTCCCCAAAAGAGGGCTTTTCACATTATAAAATCCTTCCTGTGCCAGGAGACCCTACACCTTTATCACCTCCATCTACTTTCCACCACACAAGGTCTTAATCCACAGCGTATTAGTTTCTTATTTGAGCACTTTTGTACCTCGATTCCCAGTGGTTTCTGCACATCACTCGGGTCAGATGCTGACAGTTGCAAGCAAAATCGCTACGTGCTGCTGGAACTTGCACCGATTTGTAACGAAATGGCTTGGAACCAACATTTTCATCAAAGGTGCTTCTGCCTCACCCTTTTGCAAAATACAAAGTGGTTTCCCTGTTGGGAAAGATAATGAATACTAGAAATACGAAGAGCTTTGAGCAGAAGCTCCCAATAAATTAGAAAACCTGGAAATTACCTGAGGAAATCAATTTTTCCCCCCTATCAGATTTGACTGTTGGATAAACAATTTTTATCCAATAAATCAATGCTAATTTCTCCTGCCTGTTTTATTTTCACACCCATCACAAGGGTGACCACGCTCTGCTCGGCTACGTCATGCCCAGTGCTGATCTGAGCATCACTCCGAGGAGCTACTGGTGACCCCCTCAGCAGCTCTTGACTCAAGATGCCGCTCGGCTCGGCAGAGCTGGTGATGCAACATATAGATATATGCATACATACAGACACTTTACTGCATCAATAGTCCTTCCTGCACATAACAATGCTCTGCAGCAGAAATGACACTGCTTCACAACACAGGAACGTGACTTTGCCCTAGAAAGCCACACATTAAAAAAATAAAATATTAAAACATTAATAAAATAAATTAAAAAAAATAAAATATTTCACACAAAAGTTATACTGAGCTTGCTGAGTACTGAGTTACTACAAATGATTTTTCAGAGAAGTGCTGCTCAGAAGGCTGTAGCCAACAACTGCAGAGTAAACCCTGCAAATCAATTAAATAGTACTCTGTGGTGCAGGCAATGTGGCGTCATGGATCATCCAGTGCTCAAAAGAGTGGAACTGTTGATTTTAGTCAAAGGCAGCAACCTGGTAGTAAATGCAACTTTGTGTCCAGGCCAACAACTGACCAGAGTTATTAGAAAGTATGTGTTCCACTAATTACAAAATTAATTATAAAGTCATGTCAGGTCACTCAGTTGGAAAACAATTATTTCACTTCTCGACATTAAATGAGAGACAGTGCCCCACCTTCATCAGCATGCAAATTGCAATGGATTGCTTAGGACTAACCCAGCTATCTCCAATGCTGGCAGGTACCCAAAACCTAACCCAATTTATTCCTCAGGGGTGAGATGGATGAGTATCACCCTGTAAGAATCCAGTTTGGCAACACAGAAAACACAGCAGGTGAAGATGGATGGTGAAGAAAAAACGCAGCCCCAGTCAACAAGTTCTGTAGCAAACTTTCTAACTTACCTGCAGTCAAGTAAAATTTCAAATGTAACAGACATGATGCTGTCAAGAATCCCCATGCCAGAGCTGGGAAACAAACTGATGATCTCAACGCTTGCCCCAAGACAGGACCACGTGTGCTGATGGATACCTGTCCAAAAAACCTTTGGAGGCTGCTGCACGTGGAAGCTCTGCTGGAAGACATCACTTACGTATTTGGGAATAAGCTGGTTGACTGCTTTTCTTTTCAAGGAGTTTTGCTAAAGGCACTACAAAAACTTTGGTAAAAGTGTTGGTGGTGTCATAATAATTAGGACTTCAGAAAATCTGCACTCCATTTATTTCTGGGGTAAAATTCCCAAATGCCTCCGTACAGAAAGGATCTTGCACCTTCGCTGATCACCTCAAGAGCCGCGATACCAGACTGCTCTCAGCTCAACAAGCCACCTGTATAAGGTTCAGCTGTACTTGCACACACACAAGAAAAAGTATTCTATGAAGACTACAAAGATTTCAGTGGGTAAAGTTATACACAACCCATCCTACCTCCAAAAAAGCCATTAGCCTTCTCCAAACCAAAGAACGCTGCCATTCACAATTAGGTAACCCCCCTTTCCCCCCAGACTTTCCAGGAATGCAGCTCATGAGGTGCCCAACTCACATCTGCTGACCCTGTTTTCCCCAGATAATGGGCATCCTCCTCAGGGCAGCCCTCCCAGGTTATTTAAATTGCCTCTGCAACATGAAAGGAGAAACCGAGCTTCTGTAGGAGACACCTTCATCTTCCTTCTACAGCATGTACTTATAAAAAACACTTCGGATTGACAAGCACACCCAAAGAGTGCAATGAAGAAAACTAGATAAAACAAAAAATACCAAACCAAACTCCGGATGCTCATCCCCTGACTTTCCCCATGAAATACCTGCAGCCCCAAGACACGGTTTATTACACTCAGAGAAGCCGTGCACGCTGAACCTCCTTTTATTGCTTTGGGGACTTGCATCACAGTTCCCATCAGTTTGACAAATACTTTCGCATACAGCACAACAAAACAAAGTTGGCTCCCAAGAAACATGATAGAGATTTCATATATATGTGTGTGTGCATGTGTATATAAAAATAAATAACACACACACACATTTCCATATGACACATGCTGACATTTCCTTATCAATGCAAACAGCCTTGCCCTGACACTTCCCGAGGCTACATGATGATAGGAACACTGGAGATGTGGGTGTTAGGAGCCCAACACCCAGACCCCCTTGTCACACAGGTATATATAAATACACTACTGCAAATCTGAGGTGTTTTCCATGTTAATTCCTGAGCCTCTGCCTTGGATTTGGACTGGCTCTGGTATGCCAGGGCCACCACTGACAAATGCTGCCGATGCGCCCATCCGGCCCATTTCAGAGAAGAGTGATCTTGCTGCAGATAGAGGGGGATCAGTTTGCACCTCAAAGCACAGCAGGTTTAAATCTTCTGCCTCAAAAACCAGAAAAATAAATAAACATTATGCAAATCCCCCTTTTTAAAAGCTGCGCAAGATGATTAAAACAACTTGGCTTGCTTTGCAATGGTTAATAACCCACACACACACACACTCCCCATGCATGGTCACACAATTACAGTAGTTAAAACAAATAAATCAAGAGTTGCTTCTCCAAGCCCTAACAAAGCCCAGAAGTCTAGGGACCACAAGCAGCCTTAGAGGCAGCGTTATCATTTCTGCACAGTTGCAGGGAGCTTTATTTGTATAAACACCCTCATTGTTCCTGCTGCAAGTGCATGGACTGGAGTTATCTCTGTTATCTGGCTCTGTCCTTGAGACACACTCCCCTGCTCCTCCATGTCACGCCATGACACATCTTTCCTACTCCAGACAAGACCGGGGGATGGCTGAACGTCACCAGAGGCCCCTGGAAGCAGCATTTTACAGCCTTACTCAGATTTTTCCTCAGTGCATGCTGCTGAATTGCTGACATGGCAGGGAAAAGGCAGATATCAAACTGTCCCTCCTTGCAGCACAGCCAGACTGTGCTCCAGGGCACCCCTGCACCCACCCAACAGGGCCAGGCAAAGGGGCTGGGGAGGGACCAGAGCCAGCGGCCGGGACTGGCCGGTACAGGAGATGATGCTGTAACAGCCTAAATTGGCGTTTTCAGTCAAACGGTACATTTGATTTTTTTGTAATCCTGAACTTCCATCCTAACCACCCTCCAGCAAATCATGCTACGTGGGAGACAGACCTAGAGACAAAGGCTGCTCTTAAATAATCTGGGATCAGGCACATCCCCAAGCTCCAGAGCTCAGAGCCACCGATAACCAGAAGCAGCCGCAGACTAATTCTCAAAATCTCATGTGAACACGGGCCACTGCACTGACAGTTGCAAGCCATCTTGTATCATCTAAAGGCAATTTGCTTTTTTTTCATTGTTTTTAACAAGTTTGGGGCTTTTGTTTGCTTATTTGTTTTTAAACAAGTAAACTTGCTATTTTCTATTTTGATTTGTCTTTCACAGATCTGTCTGTGCTTATAGGAATGACATTTTATTCGTCCTTTTTATGAAGTTTTAAATTTAAAGCTCTTTCACATTTTTAATCAACTGTCTATATTAATTTCCTCAGCAGTTTAGACAAAGTGTATTTGTATCACTCTTGTCAAGCTGTATTCCCTCTTCCTGAATAAGGTTCAAACTCATTTCCTCATGATGGATTATTTTAATCAAATTCTACTCCTTTTGAAGTATATGTCTTCTCTGGATGTTTTCCATCTCTTTTGGAGCGTCACCTTTTGCATTGCCTTGCCAGGGCTCTGTGTTGTGTTTCTCACCAACCCAGCTCTCTGCAAGAGCACACAGGAGCAACTTGGAGTATCTTCCTATCAACAAATGTTCAGTTTAGCAAAACATACTGGTTTATCTGGTTTTGCTGGTGAATCGTTAGCTGCAATCTAAACTGGTTTAGATGGTTAATAAAACATTAAAGACCAAATAAATGAAAGTATTTAAATCCAGAGTGGTGTGAAAACATTCTTTACTTTCAAGAGTGCCTACTACATGCTATGTGCTTTCCAAATCTCTGATGAGAGCCTACCTAAAACCAGGCCTTAAATACAGGCAGGTGAAGAGCCACGGGCAGCCCTGGTGCTTGGCAGGCTCACGGTGCAGCCTTCAAGCCCAACAGTTTGCAGCCATTGAAACATCCACTGAGCAAAAGGCCATGGCAACACCCATGAGGTGCTCAGCAGTGTTTGAAAAAGTTCAAGACATTCGTTTCAGCCCCTCATCTGTTACCGATTTCGGAAGGCATTCTGAAACAGGTACGCAGCGCAGCTTTAATCAGAAAGCTTTCCGGCAAAGATCTGATATAAATCCAAGAGTTTGTTCACAAACATCCTAGGAAAAAACAAACCACCACTCCACGAAACTGCCTTTGTTAGGAGAGATGGAAATAAAGTGGGGGGGGGAAGATCCTTGCATCGTCTTACATTTTGTGGTCATGGTCTAACCAGCCAGACAATTCCCATGAGAAAAGTCTACAAAAGAAATACTGACTGGCTAATCCTATATTCAAAAATTCCCTAATGTATGGTTGCTACATTTAACCTAGGCAGTACATGAGCACAACTGAGACCTGTAGGATTAAAACCGATTGTGCTAGCCCAGTTTGATGAATCTTAAATCATCATGCTTCCAGAGGGCAGACATTCACTTTTTGGAAACCTTTGTCTTTTCTTCGCACTAACAATCACAGATCCGAGATCCCCAATCCTTCAATCATTTTTTAAATTCCTCACTGTCTGCACTTCCTAAACCCCTAAGTAAACGTTGCCTTGTGACAAGCCCATCTGTATGAAACAGTAACATCTTTTGTTGACCAGCAATGTACTTTTGTCAATACAAGGGCTGGGAAAGAACACACCAAACCAATTTCTGGGCCTTCAGCTAGGATGCAGAAATAATTTCAGCTGACAAGCATTAATATGCTAAACTTGGCCCATCTCCTGTTTAATTATGTTTATCAAGACCACCATCACTTTGCACATCTTGAAGAACTGAGTACTTTTCTGGGGTACTGAAAAATTAAGGTACCAGAAAGCAAAAAATGCTTAAATTAAATTAAATCCATGGGCATGAACTCTGCTTCCACGGCTTTTCCATATTTCATTTTCCCGGCTTGCACCTCAGCTTGGTTTTTAGCTATTGTCATACTGATATAATGAAAAGATTAACTTTCCCATCAACCACAAGTAAATATATTTTAACAGTTCAAAACAATGAATCTGAGACACAAATCACTGCAGCTCTGCCAGCCTGGTAGAGTCACTCAGTCTCAGCAACAAAAGGTTTCAATCAGATAGCCAAAACTTTTGTCCATCAGATTTAGATTTGTCCTGAAATGCAAGACAGACTTTCCTCCTTCCCCCCTTGCAGAGCCAAAAAGCACAGAAACTGAGAAAATTAAAACCTGATGCATTATTCTGCAACATGCTACAAAACGTAATAAAAAGCCAAACGTCTCTTTGCCCTCCCCTCCTCCTCAAGTTGAATTATTTTTTTTAAACAGTCATGTAGTTGCAACTCTGCCTACATTTCCAAAAACTAAACAATTATGCCACAATAGGGGTATTTTGTTCACTCAGAAAAAAAATCATCTAATGAAAAGCTATGTTGGTGGTTGAATCCGTTTCCTTTAGGAGGAGTTGGCTGTAATCTCAGTGGGACTTGTGGTTTCAGCTATTCATACTGCTCATAGCAGTTTCTGTTTTTTCTCAAAGCAATGTAACCCAGCAACACAGAAAAAAAGCTGTGATTAACTTCTTCTGAGATACAAGATGTCATGGGGAAGCAAGTCGCCTCTTCGCTGAAGACAATCATAAATCTCTGTCGCTCTGTCTTTTTTGCACAGCCATCTCACATCCCAGACCGAGTCTAAAGGGAAAGTTAGAAGACACTGAAAATTTTCTCTTTTACCCGAGAACAAGTTGACTATGGACTCATAACTCTCAGACCAGAGATCATCCTTCAGAGCTTCAAGGAACTGCATTGCTCTGACCCTAATCAATAGCTTCAGCTCCTTGCCAGCCACAGGAGAGCTTTAAAATTAACAAGCATTATATTAGCTGACTTTACCTAATGAATAGCTATCAATTGTCTACACACAGAGAAAACATTTCTTTTTATTTGTATGTAAATGTCCATATGTGGGGGAATGAAACTGGAAGGGAACACCTGTGCATCAAAACCTTACATAAATTATATACTTTTTTAAAAATGCATTTAAAAGCTGGTGTCAACCCCAATAAATACAAAAAAACACCCCACCCCACACAACCAAAAAACAACAAAAAAACACTAAGCAAAAACCAGCTATGGGGAATAAAAGAATAATGTTAAGGGACAAAAAAAATATCTCTTTCCTCATGTATCTTACATGAGGCACCCCAGACCCACCCTGACTGCCAAAATACAACAGCTATACAGTAAGGCACCTGGGGTCTGTTATCCAAGGTACAGAATAATGTATAATTAATAGCTTAAAAAAAAAAAAATTAGACCCAGCTGGCTGCCCCACCACTACATACACCTTGGGACAAATTCTCAGTTCGCACTGGCCAGCACATCTCTGCTGTCCAAAACCTTCTGGGATCTGGTGTGACACACAGCCAGGCTGCGGAGACCTTGCCCAGGAGCTGAAGGGCAGGCAGCATCTCCAGGCTGCAGTAGCTGTGACAATTTTAGACCCAACTCACCCGAGCGGGAGAGCTGCTGGAGCCGCTGCCGGAGCAGCAGAGAAGCCAAACTCCTGCCCTGGCACGGCTGCTCCATCGCTCTTCTCCAGCCCCAGCAGCAGCCACAATCTGCACCCTGTTGTGGGACAGGCACCAGCCTTCCTCTGTCCAAGCACTTAACTAATGAATATACTGATGCAGTCACCTCTTTATGCTGTAGGAGATCCTTTTGTTGTTTTTTTTTTAATGACAGGTTCTATTATCTCCTGTGTATATTAAAATTGGCCTTTCAGCTCTCCCATTAATAACCAAGTCAGAGATGAACTCTGAGTGACACTAAGAAGCCATATTTTTAGATCAAGCCATCTCTCTGACAAGGCGTTTGACATGGCCTCTTTTCATGTCTCAGAACTGCAGCAAGAGGGGAAAAAATTGTCCAGAACTCAGGGTTTCCAAACTGCTCTCCGGCAGCAGTTATTTATTATTACTCTGTCCTACAATGTCATTTCCCAAGCACCCAGGTGCTGCAGAAGAAAGAAAGAGGCCATTCCCTGCTATCAAGAGCTACAAAATATCTTGAGAAAAAAAAAAAACACTGGTGAAGGATAAGCAGATGGGCACAAGATGAAAGCAAAGCAATCCTAGGGCTGAAAAACATGACTTTTATGTTTTGGGAAGTTGACCAGGTGGATTTTGTATAAAGAAAAATTAAAAAAAAAAATAAGAAAGAAGAAAAGAAAATGTCACAAGACAAAAATAAACTTAACACAGCCAAAGTAAGACCGAAGAAAATTCACTACCACCAGGACTGAAGCACAGTGATTGCCTGCTGCATCGGAACGCGTGCGGTGGCTCTGGATTTCGGAGCAGGAGTCGCAATATTTGCGCCTGCAGCTCCCCAGATTTCCCCCTTCCCTGCACAGGCACAGAACCTGGCCCTGCTGAAACACCACCAGCCAAGCAGAAAAAAAACCAAAACACCACCACCAAACTCAAACCAGTCACCTCCAAAGACATACGGGAACAGGGCATCTTTATTCCCGTGCGCTCTTCTCTTCGGGAAGCCATCCTTCAAGAAGCAGCTATCAGCTCTTAATGATTAGTTTTGTTACTCACAGGCCCCCCAATGAAACAGGGGGTGACTGAGGTTACCACGCTGTGGTAATAATCAAATTTAAGGGGATTATAATCATTATAAGCTAATCAGGGTAGAATTATATATTTTTAATTAGCAGCTGCTGTGCGGTTAAGGCACTAGAAACTCCCAGCTGTTTGCTGGTAAGTGCAACCAATAGTATCCAATTTGAAGTGTAAAATACATACTTTTGCATGGAAAATATATTAAGGAAATTTTTAAAATGCCCTTAAAAATACTATATACTGTAAAGCCTCATTATAGATCATTCTTTTTTCTTTCAGTGTTGGAAAGAATTTTTTTTTTAAGCCCATAAATTCTTGCATTTAATCCTATACTGCACATAGGACAAATATAAAAAAGGGAATAATTTACAATACATTGTGTATACTGTTACTTCAAACCACACAGCAGTTACTCGTAAATCCTCCAGTATTTGGTATAAACACAGTGTTTGTCTACTCATTGTAAGTCTAGAAATGGACATATTTCTGCAGAGACTTAAGAGGTATTCACTGCATGAATAATAGACTGAATAAAACTTGTCATTTGGATTTTCTTGTAACAACAGACTTTAATCCAAGATTCCCAAGTAAAGAAACAGATCTCTGCAGTTTCTGTAACCACCTCTGCTCATAGTGTTGTATTTTTAAATTATTCTTCAGCTGTATTTTAACTGAGAACCTTTCTACATTATCACAGAAAGACTCCAACAGGCACCAGCCCCCAGAGATCCTGCTTTGTTTAAAAATAAAGCAAACCCAACAGCCAGTTCATCTGGAAAAAAGCTGGGTTTGTTGAAGGGTGTTCAATTATAAAGAAGTTGATCACAGCCTGCAGATGCTTGCCAAGAAGAGTTGCTCTGTAAGCACCCAAATTTGGCAGAAGTCTACAAAAAAAAACCCCAAGCAGCAAAGCAGTTGGTCTTGTCTTCAAACATGTTCTTCCAAGTTCCTGGTGTCAGACCAGCCTCCTCCACAATCCAACAGCAGCGTGCCATTTAGGTCTGACACGGTAGCAGCAGGACCATGTCTGAGCACAGTCAGGCCCCTCGTTCCCACCATCTCCCGCCTCTGTTAACGGGTCCCTTCCACTGATGAAAATACCAAACAGTACGTGTTGGTTGGGAACCTCCTGCAAACCCTTCCCACTGACCCCAAAGTCACGTTATCAGAAGTCAGATCATCTCAGAGGACGAGAAAACTCCCAAGGATCATTAACAGTTAACAAGTTAGCAGGATACTGCGGAGTGACAACAAGTTGTTTTGCCCTATTTTGATCAGACCCGCATCCATCAAGCATGGGTTGTGTCCTGGATCTGCCCCCTGGGACACAACAACTTTTCTCCAAGGTCACAACAGCTCCCCTGCTGACAGCTAAGGAAAACTAGTCTTAGGGATGTTAAAATATAGTTAAGCTCCTCAGTAACTATTTGAGGCTACGCCTCATAGTATGTCTACAAGGTGCAGGATAGGGCTAAGCAGCCACCTTCAAATTCACAGCCCTCACAGAGGGGAGGCCTCTGGCCAGGGGAGCAGACAACCAGATTGGCCAGTGGATGAGCACCTCTACAAGCCAAGGCAGCCCAGCTCCATATGGCCTGGTCCAGCACTACCCCATCCCGCAGTGGTCAGATTCTGCCAGTGGTGCTCTGCCTGGTGCGGGCTGTCTGTCACTGCCTACACTTTGTCCTTGGCAAAAAGGGCAGCACATCCCCACCTCCGCAGCCAGTGAGCATCTGAAACTGTTCCCACACCTCTCTCACTGCAGACCAGGTACAGATTCTATTACTGTGGAAGACAAATGTCTTTAGATTCAGCTATTTCTGTGATAAAACTGTTTCCTCTGAAATAGCCACAATAAAACCCAGACTACATAGCAGCTGTTAATAGAAACTGCTATTTCGAAGAGTTTTCAAGCACTAGGCAGTCCTGAATAACATCCTCTGACATCTCTGGGGACTTTGACTAACAGTCAGCAAAAGACAACTCAGAAAACCCAACAACCGTTATTTGACTTAAAGATCAAATACCCTTCTGTCGACTCAGACTAACAGGACTAGCCCTGGAAAAAAAAAAAATGGGCCTCCTTGAAATCCGAGAGCTCTTGGGTAAATCATTCCGTCTTGCAGATGGGTGCTGCCGTCAAGACTGTCCTCACCCCCATCACCCAAAACTCTGCAAGTGTTATTGATAGCTTCAGACAAGGGTTACCAGGGATGGGAGCTGTACAGGGCTTAAACTTTTTCTCTTTCCACTCTAAAACACAACATACCCTCAGAGCAAGTGCAAAATATATTCAGGGAAGGAAAGGGCCTGAAAAGACAGCTGTTACACCCAAAATATTAGCATCGCAAACACAGCACTTGTGAGTCACAAGGACAGAGTCATCACTGAAGACATCAACTCTGACAAGAAGAGGTGTGCAAGGAAATAAAAGACTTCCACTGAGTTGTGCCACTGATCTGTACCCAGGCAGGCAAATAATGGACTAAATTAATTGCCTGTAGCACAACATAGCTTTAAAATCCTAGAGGTTTTGACTGCTTTGCAGCATCCTCTTTCAACTCTACCCCATGCTGGGACTTGAATCTGCAGGGCTGTAATGGTACTATCAGCAATGTTAGAGGCGAGACTAAAAATAAACACAGGACAAGAAAAATGCAAAGCTCCTCCTCCCCGCAAGATCTGGAGGGAATTTCCTGAGTCCGTCAGACTGCTTGATCACTTGTTTACTTGTTACTAAGTATGAATTTTCACAGCAGCGTGTGTGGTTTTCACTTAAGTTTCCAAGTTAAAATCAACAGGGCTATAATGTCATAGGAAAACTAAACATCACTAACCCTCTCTTGAGAGATGGGATCCTTGCTGCTTCCCTGCCTATGCTGCACACTGCATTTCCAGGGCAAATACAGCATTTCCAGGTCAAATATGAAAGTACCGGGGGCAAAGACAGTCCCTTGGGTCATGGGATGAAGGACACCAGCTCCCACGGCAACCTGCAATGAGTCCAGCATCTTACTCCATCCATTAGATCTATTTACCCCTGGATAAAGAAGCTGTCACACAATGTTCAAAAGACCTGGAAGGTTCATCCCTCTGCAAAGCACCTCTCGAAAGGTCCCTCCTGAGTGCTGAGAGGCATTTTGGGAAGGAGAGCTCAGCTCTTCTCCCTGTGGCACCCATGGAGGATCTAGCCGAGGAGCAGCAGCCACAACAACTGCCTTCAGAGCTATATAAAAAGCTGGCACAAGGATTTGTTTATGCAGAGCTAAAAATTAAGTTTGACTTTAAAATAGCACAGTCACCAGTAACAGCTCAGAGGGTCACATTCTTCTTCCATCTCTGCCTCCTCCCCCCC
>NW_020799116.1:6610679-6627556 GCF_003259725.1 Athene cunicularia
CCCCAGGACCTCCTCTTTGCCCAGCAGCTTTCCCAAAACGGTCTGCAAACATGGCAGAAATTCCCCACGAGGGAGGCAGGCAGAAATCTGTGCCTCAGGAGCTGAAGAAATATGCTTATGAAAGGATGCTCAGCACTTCCTACAGCACTAGACTTTTTTTTTTTTTTTCTTTCCCCCCCCAAGACTGACACTGCAGCACAGACCATTCCTATCTGAGGTAACTTGGTGCAGCAGCTACCAGAGTATTTCATGACAGTTTTAGGAGGTGGCTGCAGGTTCGCAATGCCATCCAAGGGAAACGCACACTTTCCCATTTCACGGTATGCAACTCTCCATGTAGCTCTCCTTGTTCACCTCCCCTACCCCTTGAGCACACACCAGAGGAAAATATAAGATTTCAAGCTTTGCAAACCTCCAGCCTAAACCAACATCCTGTAAAACTACGAGTTAAAAGGCAGGAACACTTCACTTCCAAACCACAAAGGCTGTAATGAGTATGGGTTTAATTGGCTGGTACAAGAGCCGCACAGCCAGAATCAGCAGCTGGCAACGAAATCAGCCCTTCTGCACTGCAGATTGCTAAACTTTTGCCCTTGCCTGCAATGTGGTGTGTCACAGAAGTAATTCAGTGCCCATAAAAAGAATTACAAAAGTATCTAAGAAAAATCAAACGTTAGCCCAAAACTGGCAATACATTAAGCTTCTTCCCCAAAAGCTTCTAGCTGTGCAGGGATCTATCCCTCACCCTATAGCGATGAATTTCTAAGATGTGCATAACATCATTACATAACATCTATATAATATTCTCCATAAGAAAGCTGTGTATTTTAGGTATCACTTAAAATCTAGTTAACAGCTACGGATTTCAGCAGCCTTAAAAACATACTTAAAAATCTCATTATCTAGAATTAGAAATTAAGTTCTTTGAAAAAACAGTCCCAAATGACAGAAGTCTCATCAAGCAACTACGGCACAGTTTCTTGCTTCATTTAACAGTTATTCGCACGTCCAACCAACTTCTTCACAGGTTTCCAAAGCACACAGCAAGTTCTGTGATAGTCTGCATCTAACTTCAGAATATTCAAAGAAAAAGCTGGATTAGTAAGGAACAGAATTTTACAACAAAGCTTTTCTTTCATCTCGTAGAAAACGCTTTGAATCTCATAAAGCCGACGTAGTAAACTTTCAGGCCAAGGTGTTTCACAGAGTTGGCAGGGGTGCATTGCTATCACTTGGTCGAGTTAATGGAAGTTTTACAGTTTACACTCTGTATAAAAACCACCTTGTTCCTGGATGAAGAGATGCATGCTAAGCAGAGTAAAAATACATGAAATAATAATACAACCCGAAACCACACCAACAAGAATTCAAGGCGATACGTGTATTCATCTTTTAATTCAAAAAGCCAGGATGACCTAAATAAAAATAGTACAGATGAGAAAAGCAAGACTGCATCGTCCTGCAAGCAGCTGAGGAATTGCTGCTATCGGCCTCTTTCTGCTGTGAAATCCTCAGCCCAGACCAGAAAACTTCTGTCTTGGCTAAAACCAGGCTCAGCCCAGAAACTCGTGTTACCGTTAGCATGGGGCACTCAAGACAGAACGTAGAGCTGAATTCAAACGCCTCAGTTAGTTCAGTTGTAGACCACAGGCATACCGTCCATGCCTTTCTGTTTTTACCTGCACAACTTTATTCTAAATTGGGTCTTGTCCCCAGGGCTCCATATTAAAGAAGATGCTTATACAACGAATCAAGAGTCAGAAGCTTTGGACATGTCAGGACAAATCCTACCAAATATAAATTGGTATAATATACAGATTTATGCTTGCTTACATGGCACTAGAAAGGAAAAGGCAGTAATTCAAACTGCTTACAGGCTCCTGACAACAGTGATGATAAGCACTAGTTTTTTAAGGCTGAAAGGAGATTCTGGGGAAGGAAGATAAATCAAAACATGGGGTCTTTGAAAGGGCAGCAGTGCAGGAGCTACACCCCAGCAGCTCCACAAACACCCATCTCTCCCCAGGAAAATAAAGACTTTGCTGTTATTTGGTATGCAAGTTTTACAATAGTCTTTATTCTAGTTAAAATTGCATGAGTGCTCATTAATTTTCATGTTGTGTGCTCTGCCATACCCATACCTAGGAACACTGTGAACCCTGCAAGCATACACCTGGCATGTTTGCTGAGGGACCAGTCCCTGCTCACACAGCCCTGCACCCCCCCAGAAATGAGCCATGGGAGGACGCTGCCTTTGCTGCCACTAGACCTGACCCTGCAGACACCCAGCAGCAGCCCCGGGCACCCCGACCCCAGCCAGGCACCCCAGAATCACTCGCCCCACGACAGCCACTGCTGCCACAGCCCCAGCAGGACAGGGCCTCTTCCACATACCCAGGCTGAGACAGACCCTGTGCCTGCCCCCTCAGCTGCCTCACACGAAATTTAGGTCTGTATTCTCTAAAAATCAGACACACACACACCCCCAAAAACAAACAAACAAACAAAATCTGGCTGGTATGTCAATTATTACAAATACTGTTGATGGAGTACCTGCACCCATGTGCTCAACTTGAATTTTAAAAGCATTTACTCCTACATTTTGGTGCATTTTCCTGATCTGAAATATTAAATAAACCAAATACATTGTCACTTCCCTTCATACAAGTAACAAGGGGTTTTATTAGCGCACCTCCAGTGGAATATTAACTAACTCCAGTGTTTTCCTGGGGAAAGATTGCATTTCATCTGGACCATGACTGGAGAGCAGGAAAGAAAAAAAGTCTTCAGAGTAAACATGGCACCATTATTAAAGAAACAGGTTAATTAGCAACCACAGGCACGAAACTGTGGGAACCCAACAGCAACCAGTCCTGCTTGTGATGATGCTGGCTGTTGGACAAGCAGAAAGCAACCCAAATACATTGCAAGAGGAAAAGGATCAAAACCCTCACTTTCTTATAAAAAGAAGTTGGTTGTGCAATAAGTACCTGCAGGGTAGTTAGGGTGCACTCATTTTATCAGCCACAGATGCAAAAGCCAGCAAGGCAGGTTTAATATGCATTAAAAAAATATTTTATGCCTGGTATGAGGGAGCTCTGCAGGGTTCAGAAATGGATCCGACATTTCTTCACATAACAAGTATAGCCAAAGGCAGCATCTGATATTCCACAAAAGGCAACAAACACGATAAACAAGGTATATAAAACCTCCATGCTTCCAGGCATAAACTGCCCGCTGCCTACAAGAGATCACGACACTCTCCCGGGGATGGGTTATTCTTACCAGCGGGTGCCAGTTTCTAATTCTATCTTCTAAAACAGATTATATTAACCAGTATTTGCAACAGGCAAGCAACTGAGAAGACAGCTCACCTCAATCTGCTGCCACACATCTTACACCAAAGAAAACAGCATCGTTCTGGCAACCAGATAATTTCCGAAACCACTCATGAAAAGAAAAACAAAGCCACAACTCCAAAAATTTGTAACTGTTACTTTTTTTAAGTACCGTTTTAGAGGGAAAAAAACCCCAACACTGTAAAAAAAAATGTTTAAACATTTTTGTAGCAACGAAGGATAGCTACAAAAAAAGGAAAAACATCACATCAGCCCAAACCTGCCAAAAATTAAGGGATCATAGCAGATGAAAAGAAAAAGTATTACAAGAAAAGTGGGTAAAAATAGAAGTGCCAGGATATGACAGGCCTTTAAGTTATAGAAAAAGCATCTGGATTGTCCTCAAATCCCCTCCTGACTGCTGTCTAACTCGGTAATCATCCCTCTTGAGCAACAGGGTTGTCTCAAGCAGAGCAATGGGGCAATGCCAATTTCTTTTCATCGGATGCCATTTGGGGCAAAGCACCTTCCAGTCAGAAAGGGAACAGTTTGTGCCCTTGGTTTCACAGACCCGAGCACAGCCCAAAGCCTGCCTTTTGGCTGAGTTTGGAGGATGCTGGTGGACATGTATGCCACCTTCTGCACATGGACACAGGGAAGGACCCATCTCCGGCCAGGGGAGCTGCGGTAGGGCCCCCAAAAAGCAGATCCGCGAATTAATACACTGGTACAACTCATTCAAGATGAAAGGAAGAGCACTGAAAGCCTCATTTCAGCCTCTTAAGACTCCAGAAATATAATTTCCACTTCATTTTCAGAGCCTGCCATTTGTTGAGCATTGCTAAGGAGACCTACTTCTCTTCAGCACCCCCTTTCACAAGCCCAAGTGGCAAGGCTTGGCAATACATCCTCACAGAATACATACCACAGAGCGTGATGCTGTGCAGGGTACCTTGTGCACGGTCACTTGAGCACAGTAACTTGAAATCTCTTTTCTTAAAAAAAAAAAAAAAAGATAAAAAATGTCTTTTCAATTGAGCAATTTTTACTTTTATAGCAGTTGCAGCCAACTGTATGGCTCTGTATCTGGTACCTGCCCACATGTCTTTCTGCTAAAGTGACAGCTATAAAGGAGTTGAAAATGTTTAAGCAAAAGATGTTTTGTGAAGCGTTAACACTGCTCAACATTTGACTGTTTTAAAGGACGTTACAATGACTTGGCTGTGGACACAGACTTTCCAGCTTAAATTATAGATTTTGCAACGCTCTGAACATCACTTCCGAAAAGCAAAGACCTTGGAGCGTTCCTCCTCTGCTATCCCCATGGTCCCCAAAGTCTGAACCAGGTGCTTATTTGACTTTTCATGTCTAAACTAAGACAGGGGGTGGGGGGAAATTCCCATTCAATAGAAAGTTGAGGAAACCAAACCCAAGCAGCTGAGTGTGAAAACTGCACAAAGTCCAAAGCCACCGAGTCTGAGCCTCAGGACAGAGAAACAGTCAGGCAAGTGCACAAATGCCTTCCACGTGTCCTAGATGGAAAGAAACGGAATTTTTTAAAGACTAACATGGAAACCGCTTTAAGCAATTTGTCATTTTCAATAGAGGTTCTGCAGCAAAAGAAAGATTTCGACAAGTTAAACAACTTCCTACCAGAGTGGCTGCATGCAATGTTTAAACTACCTCTTGCAGACTTCTTAGAAAAGGAGGATTTCTAATTTTGCCATTCAGAAAGACTCTGAAATGTCACTGCCGTTTGATTTGACCAGTGAAGAGGAAATGCAGAGTTGAAAGAAGGGGAAAACAATGCAAATACCATTCTCTATTTATTAACTTGGTTTCAGGCTGCTTGGTGATCCGGTGTTAAGAAGTGTGAATGTTGCTTATCTACCTCCAAGAGGGGGAAACGTCTGTAAATGTTACAACTTAAGCTCACCTGGATATTACAAGGCGCTGATGTGAAATATCATCTGAAAGAGCTGAGTCTGAGAGCATCTTTTTGCTAAACTTGAGCTAGAAACAAAGTTTTTATGGTAAAAAGTCCTCCAAACATGATCCACTGCAATGCATAATAATGCTAAGGTCTCTTCTACATCAGGGACTTTGAGGAAAAATAAACACGTAATAAATATTCCCCACTGTTTCTGCCACTGGTTCAGACAGCTATCAGCATTCAGCAGCACTGCTGCTGTGTCCGAATACATGAAAGATCTATCCTTCAGAGGCCTTGATGAAGTTTTGTTTATCAGTCGGCGATGCTAATGGGAAGGCTTTGCTCAGCTGGGAGATCAGGGAGGAGCGGACTCTGCCTGACACAGCTCACAGGTTGCTCCATTTTTATAAACCTCAAGCACCAGGACACAACAGCAGCGATCAGCTGCATGACTATAGTTTGTAAAATCTGCCTTCCACCTGCAATCAATACAGGAAAAAACAAACACCAGTTTTAGTTACAAATCTGTAAGACGACTAAAAAGAAATCCTTAAGTTTTTGAAGGAAAGTTTTTAAACTTCCTGGTGAGCACACCCCACCCCTGACCCGGAGGGCAAAGAGATGCTGCAGGCAGCAGAAAAACTCCTTGTCAGAAATCAATCACTGAATTATTTTACCCAGCACCTCCTGAAAGCAGCTCCAGCCAGGCAGCGGATGTAACCTTCCCTGCCAACTCAACTGCACCGTGGAAAAACACTCGTACACCCAGCCAGGGGCAAGATCCCATCCGGGCAGCTACTGCTACAGCAAACACTGTACCGAGAGAGAGAATATGGAAAATAAAAGTTAAATGTGACGAGCCAGCTTGGAAGCCGGAGTCTCCTTGTTCTCCCCAGCATCCTTGGGGGAAGAGCAGGCAGCATCGCTACAGCAAGATGCAACAACTCACTCGGTCTCAGGACTCAAACCAGCACAAGGCACGCTAGTCCCAAAGCAGGGCACAGATGCCCAGGCTGAGTTACGCACCAGCTACACTAAATCAATTTGAAATACATTTTGGTTAATCCGCTGCAACCTTTTAACGTCAAAGAGCTCTTCAGGATTGTGACGACTTGCCCGGCTTTTAGGCAAATAGCAATTTCCACACCGGTTTAGGCAAGCCTCAGCACCGATTATAGCATCTTTAACATCCAGACAGAAAAAAATCCCTCTGCGATGTGTTAAGTTAGCACATACTTAAAAATTAAGCACTCTCGTTTTTAGGGGGGCTTTTCTCATATGTAACAACTTCAGCACATACAAATTCACACACTAACGGCCTCCTAGTCTGCAACAAAACCAAGATATCCTATCCCAGATCAGAACTACATAAAAAACCCCACTGTTTAGCTCCTGGAAAAACTGATACATGTGTATTTTCAGCATCAACTAATACAACTGGAAAACTGGCAACAGAAAACAAAAATAAATGGAAAAGCCATCTTGGATAGCCTCTAGGTCATCTCTCTTGCAGATAAAAATCTCAGCCTTTGACATGTTTTACAAGCACACAGGGGGAAAAAAAAAAACAACAAAACACCAACAAAAATAAAAACCTATAGGGTATTTTAAAAGGAAATACTGTCATGGCAAATCTCCACCTGAGCAGGACAACCTGGCAATGCAGAAGGGGGCTGCTCCAGCTGAAGTAGTTTATCCATTTCCCCTGCATTCATACAGATCTGGGAAGCAGCAGAGCCCCACAGAACAGCGATGAGGAGCTGAGATTTGTGGGTCCATGACCACACCACAAGCATGCTGACTGAGTTACGCATCCTTTGTGCTTGGCTTCTCCCCTCCAAACATCACTTGGGGTGTTTTTAGTCCTCACCCTCCTCCTGCAAAGCACCCAGACAGGGTCTTGGGTGCATGCGCTGCCTCACACAAGAGGGCCCCGAATTTCATCAGGCTTGAAAGACTCCTATCATACACCCGAGCATTCACCACTTTTCCCACTCTCATAAAGGAATGACCTTCTGTTAAAGTGTAACTGCCACCTGCCTCTGGAATGTGGGAGTTAAATGCCACTTTATTGCCTTTAAAATGCCAGAGATCCTTGTGCATGGTGAAACTTGGCACCCTTCCGAGATAACATTTATAGGTGTGCTCTAGTTTTCTCTCCTGCACTCTCAAAATGACTCACAGGGACCAAAGGTCTAGATAGCAGCTGGCCCCAAGCATTTGTCAGGGAAAGGGAATCTGGACCTTCTTCAGCAGCCGCATCACATAACCCACTTAGAAAGCAAGAGAGGTCTCATGAATGAACCATCTTTCAAATCCAACATGTTCCTGCTTTACAGGACAAGTATCACTGAAATGGTTTCACCACGGGAACACCACAGAAGCAAATTTAATTTTTACAGGACCAGAGGCTGCCCATACATCTCATGATGAGGTAATGGGCATGGGAACTGTTCTCAGCCGTAATGGTGGTGGTTTCATACTCTTCAGCTTTCAAATAGCTGTGCCAACAACAAGTGTTGCCACTTATGGTGAAATCTATGGCAGTGGCTGTTTGACAGCCTGAGCTGCTGAAGTCATGGGATTAGTTTCCACTAAGAAGGGGAAAGAAAAAAAAAAAAAAAAAAAAAAAAAAAAAAAAGAGACCAGAAGAAGAGATTCTGGAGCTCTACTGAAGTAGCATTTGACAACAGGAATGATAAAGTGCAAGAAGTAAACATACATATACACAGACACACACAGAGGCACACCAGTCACATGTTCCAGGAGCCTCAACCAAGAATTCAAACTATTTTGATAGGTAATACACACTATTTCCACAAACAACTCCTCTTACGCTGGGTGCTCATATAAAACTTTCCCCATCCATAACCTCTCTGAGCAGCCAACCCTTGGACCAGCACAGCCCTGGTGTCCTCAATGCTCCGTCTGGATTTTGCCCAGAGCAGTTCTGCACCTCCCACAGAAAGCCAGACACAGACAGAGATTGGAAGTTTGATTGCCCTGCTCCACGTGTAGCAAGCAAAGCTTCCTGCAACATAAAGGATTTATATAGACTATGGTTAAGTTCAGAGGAAAATACCTCCATGTGAAATTAGGTCAACTATGTCAGCATGTCCGTATTTCTTCATTAAAAAAAAATAATAAAGAAAAGAAAAGAAAGAGAAAACAGGGTAATACAGCTATGGTAAATGTAGAATAGTATTCGTCAGCTGAGATCTCCATTTGGAAACAAATAACAGCACATAGTAGGTGACAGGGAGGACTCCACAGTGCAGACAGACTATACAAAAGTTCACAAAACACTATATACCACTGCTAAGCAAGTTTGGTATTTGTACATAAAACAAATACACATTTTCTGGGTTATGGGCAGAAGGCAATCTAAGAACAACAAAAAAAGGCCATTCCTTCTCAATAAACAAACAACTGACTGATCTTCTTCAAAAACAACCAAATCCAGGATCCTCAGAGTGCCCCACTGTGAACCCAGCAGAGCCTCTGGACGTGCTCATGCAGACAGGCTGCTGCTGCTCCTCCCAACCACAATCAGTGCACATTAATACGATATTCTATATTGGTCACTTCATTGTTTAAGGAAAAATGCATACCAGGGCAAAGAGAAGGACATGATTCTTTGTTTTGCATCATCCCTTTTTCACCCTTAGGACAGGGAGAGAACAAAGCCTGGGCTGGACTGGTGGCTGCCAAAGCCCCACCAGGCCTCCTGTCCCACAGAGCCTTCCCCAGGCACCAGCACTGCAAAGGGGAGACTCAGCCTGGAGATGACAATGTCCCAAAATCCAGCCAAAGCACAGCCTTCTCCTCCCTCCCCAGGCTCACTGGGTGTCGGGCACCCCAGGGCTGTGCTGTGCCACGCGTCCCCCGGCCGTCCCCCCGCTGCCAAGGGAGCCGTGCAGGCTGTCCTCCAGCAACAGTCTGGAGGACCACTAGCTATTTCAGGCACCACATCCTAGAAGATATTCAACAGCAGCAGTGCTTCCTATAGTATACATCAGTGTAGGCATTTACGGTGCCCAGAACAAGATGATGGTGGCCAAGACTGCTCTGTCATCAGCTAGAAAGACAGCCATGCTCCTGGCTGGTCCTGCAGAAAACACTTAGCTGCCTCTGCTTTTAGAGATGACCTCAGCAGCAGTAACAGACCCAGCAGTGAGCAGGGAAGTTTTTCTTCAATCTGATGTCTTTGGTATTTTTCACGATTTTCCTGCTACCAGTCTCTCCCCATCTCCTCCAGCCATCCCTTGGCTTCCAGCAAGGCTCCTGTGATTTGCTCCTCTGCAGGCCCAACCCCCAGGAGCATCCTCCTATATCCTTGCTGCTTAAATTGCTAATCGGGAGTTCTACAGACACCTTTGGGAAAGAAGGACAGGCGTGTTCCCTGCTATTTGTAAGGGAAGTCTTTTCAGTTATTCTGCAGCCCAGGTCGGTCGTCACCTGCCCAGTTCAGCCTGTTTGGGAGGTAACTTTCCCTTCTCTCTCTCTCATGCATCCAAAAAAATCCGAGACATCTGCGTCTGTCATCAGTTTGGACTAACACCCACTTAGCACAGGATCTGCACCACTGGAATAAGAGAAGTTGAACATCAAAGATTTTTTTTTTTTTCTGAAAGTACACAATATCTGCACGGCTTTGTTTGTGTTGAGGGAGTGGCTGGATTTTAGGCAGCTTCTTTTTCAAAAGCTTTTTGTTAATAACTAAATGAAAACCCCAGAGTTGAGGTTTTCCCCTTAAAAACCAAGCCACTGTGATTAAGGATATGAAGAAAGAAAAGTCAGTCTCTTCCCAACCTAATTGTACTGAGGCACTGACTTCAGGGCTCCAAAATTACAGATGTATAATCCAAGACAATGAACTCTTTAGTCAAGGATTAGCAAACCATGCAAAACTGATTCCTTATTCAAATGCCTTCCAATTGTAAGGGCATCTGTTCCACTTTGCAAGTCATCCCAAAGGCTTTGTTTGTTTTTTTTCCTGTTCCATTATGAAGACATGGCACTTTGCATTATTTTCACACCGTGTAATAAGCACTATTGTTTAGTCTAATAGGGGACAGTCAATGAAATCCAATAAATATTTTTACCTTATTTTTCTTTTAAGTTATGATACAAGCCCTCTCAAATACAAAAACAGGAACTGTTCTTAGTCAAAAGCCAAGTCTGTAAAAATGTAACCCAAAACGTCAGGACCTGAAGAAAAAACTACTTTGTTTCTCCAAGGTCTACTAAGGGTAGTTAAAAAAAAAAAAAAAAAAAAGGGACTACGTAGGTTTAAATAATATTACCAACACAAAACAGTTCAGCACAGATGATGCTGAAGTCAAGACCGGGGACTAGCAAAGAGAGTGGTGCCATCATTCCAGCCCATAGCAGCAGAATAGCTCTGGAAACCATTTAAAATGTCACAGGGGGGAGGATGGATAGAGTGTCTGACCTTTGAAAACTGAAGGGTGGATCTCAACAAAAATATCCCAACTACTCCGAGCCATGCTGCTCCTGCAGGGCCAAAAAGGATGTTGGCCCACCTATTTGGTCCAGAAGGAAAAGCAAAATACTAAAATAAAGAAAAAAAAAATATTTCCAGATCTGCCAACATACCAGCCCAATATAAAAGCTGCCAAGCTGCTCTGGAAACAGGCAGCCTCTTCCACAGCTCTCTATCAGATCAGTAGAAAACAAACTCTGGCCGATAGCCCAGGCTTAGGTTTGTTTCCCAACACCAGATCCTTGCAGGGAACCCCAAGCTTAAACCATCAATACGTGGATCTCTATGGGCTGCGGTGGGACCTACCTGTCCCACTGCCACAACAGCTAAGCCAAAGCAATTTGTGCGAGACCGAAATTAAGTGAGAAAACAAAATATCAAGTGTCAAGAGAGACAGAGAAAACGATGATAGCAGTGAAAATTATGTTTCCGCAGGAGCTGGTCTTGCACGCTCAGCAGCGCTGTCACTCAGCGCCAAAAAGTTGGTGTTTTCTCTGTGCCTCGGTGACAGGGTAACGCCGGCGGGTAAGATCTTCATAGATCACAGGGCAGATGACACATTCCTGCACCCTTAGTGGGAAAAGGTCACTTAATAGTTTCTAAAAGTAAAGAAGAAAAAAAAAAAATACAACAAACCACCTCTACCACAGAGTAGACGGAGAGGATCCCGTATTTTGCAGCTCCAGGAGTTGGGACACAGAGCTGAAAGGAGCTCAGATGGGACGGAGGGCTCTGAGTTCCAGCCCTCCAAGTGCCACTGATTGCTCACAGCGAGGAACAAATAATGTTTTGCCTGAAACTCTTCGTAGTCTTAAAAGTTCATGGCACTTGCTCACACAGAACCAGTACTCCATGCTTTTCACCAAGAAATTTAAGTCACTTGCAACACAGAAAGATCAAAACCCATATGCCTTGATTTACGAGTTCCACTCAAAGTCAGAGGAAGTGTAAAAAAAACCCCAAACACCTGAAATAACTAGCAAGCACAGCTTGCGTCTGGACTAAAGTAAGGGAATGTAAATAACAAACTTGGTCAATTATTTAAAAAAAAAAAACCTCAACAGAGGTCCCAAGGATCCTACCCTTGCCCACAGCTCAGACCTTGAGGCAGCAGCATCTTCTCAGTTTCCATGATACCTTCAAACTGAGCGATGCTAGCCCAAATCGCCAGTTCTGTACAGCCACAAAAGTGCTACTCAGCAGACCCTTACACCTCAGTGCAGCTGCCCTTGGGCAAATGTTTTCCCTGTGCGTGCATACACTGTCAAAGGAGCAGAGGTATTTCTCAGGCATCAGATAAAGAGACACATGAACAGTCAGAAGAGAACCCTGAACAATCACAGCCTGAACAAGAGAAAAATCACAATCCCAAGCACGGGAACGCAATGAGCTATTGACAGTTTGGCTTCCAAACCTGTTAAAAGAAGTTCTTAAATTTCTAAGAAGATACATGGAAGATGAATCTTAAATCTCACAATAGCAGATCAATAGTTCACTCATGCAAGAGTTGTAACCTGCTCTTAAAAAATAAACCAAAACAACACTCAGCATGGTGTTAACAATTTATTTTGCAATGATGTCAAACGAGTGATCATAATTAGACTATAATTGTGATTTAATTGCTCTGTGATCTGACTGGCCATAAAGAGGGAGCCTGGAGTCCCATCTCAATCTGTGGAAAGATTAACCTTATTGTGGAAAACATAATCACATTTCATGCCATTAAAAGGTTCATATTAATTCCTGGAAATTTTTATAACGGCAAAGATGTGGCACTTAGGCTCTAATGTCCATCTCCGGGGTGCAACCTCATGGCTCTGGAGAGGATGGACGACTGGATTGCCACAAGCAGGATCAACTTCTAAATCCTGACAAGTACTACATTGTAAATTCAGGCATAGTAAAGATAAGGTCTTCCTCACAGCAGTATTTTAATGTGCAGACACGCACATTTCACGACTACCAAATGCAGTACTAGTTTAAAGAAAGATCACTGATTTGTAGCAAAATACATTAGAACTGATGCGAAAAAGAGATTCTGCCTTTTTTTATTTTACGTTTCAGTAGCGACAATGCCCATCCCAGCAGGTCAGTGTTGAAAACAGGCTTTCTGAATCTAAAACGCATTAACGTCTCCCAAGTTTTCGGATGGCAAACCTTTCACTCCAAATCCACTTGGGTCCTAAAAGAATTTGGGTCAAATGGAAAAACAACTATACAGAATTCACTCAGCTACGCAAAGACTGAAAGAAAACGCTTTTTGGATCTCACGCGTGACGCTGCAGAAGCAGACTCCTAGGAACAGCAAGAGCTCCATCTCTAAACAGCTTTTCCCTTCGCTGGCCCAGCGGAGGCAGCTGCCTGCACATTAAACTGAAGACAAGCTCTGCTCCATCTCAGGCAGGCACACGTGCATCCGCGCTCACTCTCGGTCTCTGCAGCGCCAGGCACCGGCGTAACCTACTTAGCGTGGGATGTTCAGTGTCACCCACCAAAGACACTCTGCTTCCCGGTGTCTGCTAAACTACTGAACACACAAAAAATTGATGCAGCAACTTTTTTTTTTTTTTATGTTCAAAAAAAAAAAAAAATTAAAAAAAAAATCCCAGACAGCAACTCTCTCACAAGGTCTCTCGGGAAAATAAAAGGAAAAGGTCCAAATACCAGCTCATGCAAACTTTTTGAAAGAAGCTAGTTTCGTTCAGACTAGTACATGTAACCTATTACAACATTTCATGACCGCCTCATACAGCAAATGCCAGCCTGACATTGAAGCGTTGAGTCACTGCACTGTATTTCAGAATTTATCTTGGGGTCAAGTTAATGTTTGAAAAGAAACAAATGCAGCTGATAGCGCTGGGTAAACAGTGACCGTTTCTGTTTGGGATCACGTCTGCTCCTGTTTGCCCTGTGTACGGCTAAAAAAAAACCCACCCCACGACTCCTCCCTCCTGTGGGATCATCCCAGCTGCAAAGTACTATGAAAATTATTAATTGCATAAACCGATCTCAACACCTCCTGGTTCCAAAGCAAATGGTCATTGAGAGCTTGGCATCCCAAGACTTTTTAAGGAAGCGACGTGTTGAACTGAGAACTAAAAAACAATTTAAAAATAAGTGTAAAAACATCTTCACTTTGACACTTTCCCATACCAAGCATCTAGCTTAGTATGATATGGCACAGGTCATCTAACCAAGCAGTGAAAAAAAATAAGAGGCCACAATCTGAAATCTCTCTGAATGTGCCCGTGTCTCACCGAGGGAGAAAGAAAACCTAGATAACTTGCCTTAAATAAAACACGGTCAACTTTTTATAGATTATAGCCTTAATTCTTCTCTTGTGACGAATGGCATGAGAAACTTTTGTTCTGTTGTGCTGGACTCTGTTAATCAAGATACATCAGAAGAAACAGTGCGCCCAATTTTACTGTTGATTTATACAAGTGAGCTATTTTGAAAAATGTGTATATTCAAGGAAGCTACAATATTCACAATACAGCCAAGAAATAATTGTGTTAAGGCACTGCAAGCCTTACACAAGAATATGCGACCATTGCTCCTATAATTCAATCTATTAATTCTATACTCTCAGACCAAGTAATAATAAAAATGCATTTATTAACTCCACAGGAGTTAATTTCCAATTTCATCAGAATTTAGGCACAGATGTAAGATGGAAACAGTCAGTCATAAAAGCACTTCGTGTTAACTGAGGTTTTTTCACACATTTGACAGTTCTGAAAGTTACTAAGATACATGGCAGCAGATTCCTCCTCTCTCTCCCCAAAAACTAGGCAACCATAGTGGTATATTTTTTTCTCAAACATAATACCAAAAAAAGGGTGCATATGGGGGAAAGAAAGGGAAAGCTTTGTTAAAGTTCATTAACTTTCCTCACTTTTTCTCATGGGGTAAGTGAAGGACCAGGAAATCCCCTATGAACAGTATTAATTACTGTTATTCCAACTAAGACAATTCATCTAGGTTCCCCCTTTTTATACTTTGTGGGAACCTTTTAAAACTTAGGACCCACAAAGGCAAGAACAAATATTCCAAGTGGATCTGTAAGTCTATAAACCCTAGTTTAATGATAAAGCCCGTGCACAGCCTGTTCCACCTATGTTTCACATCCTAGTCCCTTGTCTTCCACTGAGTGCAAGGTCAGAACAGTTATTTTTTCTGTTCATGCTTGCAGATGACTGACTTATAGTAAATTTCCTGTTTTTCCATCCTTGTAAATGTCATACAGAATAGACGAGGCGATAAAACATACACATTTGCAGGCTAATATTGCCCTAGCACTTCAGCACCAGTTGATTAGGCACTAAGAACTGGGAAGGGGAGGAGAATCACAGTTCAAAATGCGTTTACAATCTTCACACTCCTTCACTGTCTGCTCTAGTGCCACACACCTCCTGTTGAATGGCAGTTGCCATCCCCATAATGAGATTTTTAATCAACATAAAATTCATGCATTTTAATTAAAGCACTCCCCTTTCCTACGCTTCTGATCCTGATCCACGAGGGAGTTTTCCGCTCTGCGCAGAACAGCGCGCAGATGCCAGCCTGTCACTGACAGGCACAGGGAACTGCTTTCCAGACCACGAATACATTTAATGATTTTTAAAATGTATATTTTTAAAAAAAAAAAAAAAAAAAAAAAAAAAAAAGGAACAACAAAAAAGGGGAAACTATAATCCCACAGTACCCAGGTGCTTGACCTCTGGATGAGGATGGTCCAAGGTTCACATGCCTGCCCTGACTCCAGGCAGGGTTTTGAAACTTTTTCTCCCAACTTCCAGGTAAAACCCAACCAGCATGTTAAAACTCATCTGTCTGCCCCTTCTTTTGATCACATCCTGAAGCTGAGAAACTTTTACCGCTAAATTCTGTCCTTTCTGGTATATTCCCATGACATGTTTCTATTTAGATTAACCAGTGTTTCCAAAATAACAAAAAGTTTAATCACAAATTGCTTGTTTGGGAAGGGTTTGTTTGGGTTTTGGTTTTTTGTTTTTTTTACACACCTTTCTTCATCTACCAACACCGATCACATTGCAACATCAGAAGCTGTATTTTAGCACTTCTGCTAAAACAATCAGTATGCAAAAAAAAAAAAAACACCCTGCCTAATTTCCTCATACTTTTCTTCATGCTTTTCTCCCCCTCCCGCCTGGGCAGGGAACCCAACAGGCTCCCTCCCCACTTCCCAGCGAAGCCAAGAAAACACAGCAGGGAAAATACGTATTATTTAAAAGAAAAGTGGTTTTGTTGGGAGTTCGACAGCGTTTGCTGGAGTATTTCTACTGACTCTTGGAAGTGAGTAACGATGTTTTGGCACATCAGCTCCGGGGCAGTTTTGAGCTGACACTGCCCCAGAAAGGGGAGCAGGTGTTGGAGGGGGATTGCTCAGCTCCTCTCCAACACCCCACGGCTGCGGTTTGCTCCGGCGCGGGAGGTTTGAAGGATGGATGTGAAACAAGTGCCTGCAGCCCTCCGGCTCTGCTCATCGGTGACCTAGGGACAAGACTTCAGGTGACTGTCCTGCCAGCTGGCCATAAATTTTATCTGCAGCGACCAGCTGGGTTGAACAGAGTACAGGAAAAAAAAAAAAATAATAACAACACATCCCTCTCACCACCAGCCAAACCCCCAACTTTGGGATGCACATATGTCTGGAGGACAAATAAACTTTCCCGTAAGGAATCTCTTGGGCGATTCGATGAAAACTTCCCTTCCTCTGCCTGGAGCTGACCTGGGATGCTCCTCCACCCCGCACCCCTCCAGGTGCCCGGCTGCAGCCCTGCTCATCCCACCACCCCAGAGCGGCTGCGGCATCACCAACAGTTTCCAGGAACTAAATTCAAGTCCTGCCCTGGAAATTACAAGCCCATTACCAGGCCTGTTACGCGAACCTGTTGAGCGACTGTTGCGTGTACACGGATGTGAAGTGGCTTTTTTTTTTTTTTTCTCCCCTCATCTCGCATGGGAGGACTCTTCCCATACTCTTCCCCAGCCAAACGAGAGAGCAACCTGTGCGTGCCTTCCCCTGCATGCTGCGGGGCTGGGGGCACGGCTGTGCCCTCACCCAGGGCAAACC
>NW_020799116.1:6627606-6637745 GCF_003259725.1 Athene cunicularia
TATGTCTGGAGGACAAACCTGTGCTTTGGGGGGTGGGGGGGGGCTCAGGACACGCTGAAGTAGGAGTCCAGAGGAAAAACTTCCACAAGCCTTTTATTAAAATGGTATCACAAAGTTGAGTTAAAGAAAAGTTTTCCGCTTTTTGACCGAGCACTGGAATTCGTGATGTGGGTAACCTCGGCACCTTTATTTCATTGTTTTGAAGCCGGGGTCTGCCTGCTGGGGGAAAGGGACGCGCGCCTGCTCCTTCGCCCTCGGCCGCGACTCCTCAGAGTTCCCCAGAACTGGTGCAAAACTCAAAAGGGGGGAATAAGAAAGCGTGCAGGCACCAGCTGGCCCTTCCAGGCCGTGCTCCGTGCTTCCCAACCTGAAAGCCAGGCCTCATTCTGAGCAGTCTTATGCATGACCGAACCCCTTCCAGCAAGGAATTCAGTTGTCAGATGGGTTCGTGCCCTATTTTGCTGCTAATCGGGACTGAGAAGTGACAGGGGGAAGGAGCGAGCCTGGCCTCGCTGCCTGCTGCTGCCCTGGCGTGGGTGCAGCCCACAGCGCCCGCATCACTCCCTCCCTCGCATCCTTCCAGCCACGCGGGTACCCAAATGATCCGCGATGCCCGACAGGCTCGGGGAGCCCGTGTGTGGTAGCTGGGGATGGAACTCAGCCTAACATCTGGCCAAGCAGCCAGGCTTAGCTCACAGACCTCAGAAGAGAGGTGCTGGGGGTACCTTCCCTGCCCTTACATCTGTCCTAGGTGAAGCAGGGACGCCTGTCCCTCCCCGCAATCACTCCTTGCCCCCAGAGACATCCCTCCTGGGGCTATTTCGGCAAACCCCCACCGCTGCGGGCGCTGCTCTGCGGTCTCAGCCCGAGTGGCTCGGCCACCTCCAGGCAAGGATTTATCCAATGTCACATAGCGCAGCAGTGAGTCAGCTCCATCCCCTGCGCCTCAGGCACCTCTGCCCAGGTCTCCACGGGAAGCAGACTGGATTGCCAGTGCTCAGAAAGTTGGAACAAGTACCTGAGCCCCTTCCAAGGAGCAGGGCAGAGCCTGCCTTCCCGGGCATGAAGGGCAAATGCAGAAGTGGACTCATGAAATTCAAATCACCTGCTGTGTCTAGCCCTTGTTTTCTTCTATCTCTCCAACAGGTTTCTTTCCGTTTCGAACTTAAAGGCTTAATTTTCACGCTTAAAGCTGTGCTGATCCCCTATGTTTGAGCCATGCTAACTGCCTTACATCTGCTTTCGCTGGCTCCATACCCAGCTACCCAATTTGTCACTTTTAGGATGACGGCACGCTTTTTGTTGTGCCTTCGCCAGTAAAGACTGCACCAGCTAAATCCCCCAGGGAATAAACGCTCAGGAGGCCCACGAACCCTGAGGAGCGGCAGCATGGCAATGGGGAAGGGTTTATCTCTCATCTGCACACCAGCTGATGGTTGTGTCACACGTGTGAGCTCACAGCGCAGGGAGACTCTTGTTCACAGCTGAGAGCTGGGTGTGACGTATTTTCATCACCATCGTTTTTGCGGGATGTGCTATGTGACAGCCCTGCTAAGCGAAAATTCATCTGGGATCCATGTGAGCATCACATGAGCTGTGGCTGCCCTGAATACATCTTACAGGACTGCTCATGCCTCATGGAAAAAATTTTGAAGAACACTATTTAGAAAAACAATTTTGCTAGTAAGATTTACGAGACGACAGATTTCTAAGGGCCTTTTTTGGTTTGCTTACAAACACTGCGACACTAATGCAAGTGTGAGCTGTTCCTGTCATAATCCTAATACCGTACTCGTGTCTGGGCCATTCTGTTCCCAAAATTGTTCTTGCTGGTAATGAACAAAACCCACAAACCTCAGCCAGAACTTTCTCTTGATTTTAAGGCTGTCCCTTCAGTGTTCCTCCGTGACCAAATTCCTACCATTTTATCTCCTAGCTGCATCCAGTAAGGACCTGTTGGTCAAGCCCTTAGTCAGGACAGCCCTAGATCACCTGTAACGGCTCAAATATAGCCAAGATTTTTCATTGTCCTCATTCCTAACCCTGCGGCTGCCCAGCACCTTACAGCTGCAGGATGATTTCAGGACATAGCTGCTCCAGCCACCTCTATTAAAGGGAGCCCTTTGGTCAGCCATTAACAGCGCTGAGCCCGTGACCCATGGTAGGGCTGCTCCTGCCCAGAAGAGTCCCTGACACCCACTAGATAGATAACCAGGTCCTAACACCTTACAAAAACCTGTCTTTCAGCTGCACAGCACGGCCTCTCTCCCAGGGGACAGTGGTCCTGCCTTTGCAGGGAACTGATTTAATGATTAACAGACCATCTTCGTCCCTAACAACCGCAGTTCTAATAACAATACCTCCCCCCCCTTTTTGCAAGAGTCTCTAAGTGCTTTATAAACACAAATTAATGAAGCTTCACAGGGCACCTGGGGAACAGCTGAACATTAACACGGGGCAGGGAGAAGCTCGGGCACGTCCCTCATCTGAGCAAGGCTGGCTGCAGCCATCCCACCTCACCTGCAGCGGCTGGTCCAGCCTCATCTCACGTGGGACAGCACACCCTTCGTCAGCTCGCAGCCCACGGCAGCACTATAAAACCAGATTCAGGCTGGCTCACAGCTTTAAGCAGAGCCCAATTTTCTTGCTCTTTTGTCAGCAGTCGCTGTGGTTTGGTGGCCCATCTGTCGGCAGCCTCTAATCTGTCGGGTTGAGTGGGCTGGTGCTTTCTTCCTCCTTCAGAAGTTGCTCCTCATGCTTTGGGCCCTGCTGCAAACACACAACAACAGCTAAAACGTTTTTTTTCAAATAGAATATTGACCTGCGGTCTCGGTCTCATAAGCATCTCTGAAATTTCATGCTGTGTCCTGGATTTTAAAATGGGTCAAAGCTCCCCCAAGCATCAAATCATTCTCTCAGATGTCATACTAAAGCTAGTGAAAACCACAGTTTTACTTGTTTGGGGATGAAAAACCATGTCTAGTCACTGAGACTGTTGTGGGCTTATGAGAGTTCAGAGCCATACACGCCCACCAGAGAGTGTAAAAAAAGATGACAATGATTAAGGCTACAAACAAAAGTACAGATTATTTAATACAGCAGAATTTATTCTTAATTTCCAGCTAAACCCCAAACCCTCAATACTTTGACATCACAGACCTCAAGGCTTTGAAAACCTGAGCATGTGGGTCCTGGGAGAAAAGAGACTTTAAACAAGATCCAGTCTTTCAGACATTTAGGTTTCCTGTTGGTACACTCAAGCTACCAGTGTCTGTCCGTAGGAAAGCCATGTATTGCTCTATTTCCCAAACAAGAATTGTTTTTCACAGTAATCCCACCTGACTTTTATCAGAGAAAAATTTTCTGTGCGGCATCCAGGGTTTCTGGACAAGGTGGTACTGCTCCCTGGCAGCAAGGAGCAGCTGGGCTGACTCTGCTTTGAGTCCTGGCCCTGGCAAATATTTTGACAGATGACCCAACTCGATATCGATTGAACCCTGTATTTGTAGGAAACCTCCCGTGTGTCAGGACGCAAGCAGTTCTGGTTAGAACCACAGACCAGCCAGCACAGACAGGTACTACCAAAGGTCATTCAGAGAGCAGGGCCAGCCAGCTCCATCGCCAAAGGCAGCACCTTGCGTGGGACATCTCCAGCCTCCCACCGCAGGGTGGCTGGATCCCATCCCACGGCCTCCTCCCTGGAATGAATCTGTGGTCACGGGATCCAAAGAAGAAAAAGGCAAGTCACCCCTTACTGGGATCCCCTGTGTCACCTTTCTCTACGATTTATTTCAATAATACCATGCACAGTGGAATATAAAGCTGAAGATCAATCTCATAACCATATTAAAACACTCCAGGGTGTATTTTATAGGGCCATTAATATACTTCTTGGGTGGTTAAAGTCACCCACAGCATAAATTAATGGCTCCGTAAAACATGTTCTGTCGTATCCTATGACTTAAATAACACACAACAGGACGGGTGTATTGGGATGGTGTTGAGCTTATTGGGTGCAAGCACAAGGGCCACCTGGCAGCAGGTCTGCCCTCCTGGAGATGCCAGCCTCAGGGTGTCTTAGAGACAGCGTGAAACCAACAGACATTATAAAAAGTGAGATTCTAAAAAAAAAAAAAAAATCCTACACAATTAAAAATTGTAGATCTCATTAACTTCCATTAGCATTTGTGCTCTTGAGTTTATTAGTCTCTTTCAGGCATATCTTCCCTGCAGAAGCCGTTGCTGTTCCAGGCTATGACTGCTGTGGGTGCGGCTCTTTGGCAAGGAGGGAGTCAGGCAGCTCCCAGCCTTGGAAAGCTCCCGAGAAGTCAGAAGCGGAGGAGAGAGGGCACAGCCTGTTGGTTAGAGCAAGGATCAGGCTGACTTTTGCAAGGGAAGCTGAGCCTGCCACATGTTGCAACTTTTATCCATTTCAGGCAGATTTTATGGGAGTGGAGGTCTGGTACACATAGGAGCATTTCCAACTACTTTTCTCAAAAAGGAGAAAAAAAAATTGGGGGACAAAAAAAAAAAAAAAGTCTTGTCTTTTCTAGTATTTCTTGACTGTGATCTAGTCACAGAAGGAGCAAGTTCCTGCCTCTAGTCTGGTAGATATTAAGTCACATTCTTCCCTAGGAATTTTGCTATTTTAATGGCTCCACATGAGTTACCAGAGACTTTTCAGTAGACAATAGCTCTGCCCTGCTAAGATAAGCTATCCCAATTCATCTGTCTCAGATGATAAACCTCACCCTTTCTGCTTCTGCTGCTCAAAAAGGAAAAGGGCTCACCTCTAATTGTGCTGTGAGATCTCAACACAACTGCCCAAAGCACCAACACTCACCCAAACTCACTTCAGACCCCGAGAGTCTCATTCTCGCCTCCATTATTGCCCTCCTCCCTCCCTCTGCAGACACAGAGCCACGTCACATCCTCCAACTCCACCACCAGCTCTGCTGAAGCTAATGGAGATGCCATTCCCTGTCCTTCCCCGGCTTCCTGCACAGTACCACCTCTCCATCCCGTGCTCTGTTTTCTTTATGTATCTTCAACGCATAAACTTGCTATTCATTCCCCTTAAAGATTGTGAAAACTAGCAGGAGACAGCTAAATCAGAAAAGACTTCTGCTATAATTCTTTATGATGCCATAAAGAAGAGGCAAAGTCTGAACCTTTCAAAGACGCTGTGAGTTGAGTAAGTTGATAGTCCCTTGTGATGGATGTGTATTTGAGTCTGATGGTTTAAATATGGGGAAAAAAAGCAGGAAGAAAAAGCTCAGAATAACTCACCTCTCCCCATAACACAGCCTGGTTCAAACAGCTTGTGTGGAGCTAATTAAAGGTGTCAATCTCTGGTTTGAAACTAAAGCTAGCCACAAAGACTCAGCTTCCTAACTGGCACATGGGATTGAATCAGTGCAATACCTTGTCTGCCAGTTCCACTATGCGGGGTTTTTTTCTCAAAATTGAAGAATCAAAGCACAGCACAATAATAGCAATTCTGTATACAGAATAAACAACAGAAATCTCTTTACCCCCATAGAAACTCCAAATGGAGGAAAGATTTCTCTAACAGAGAATTGATTTCATCCTTACAAAAAATTTGCCCAAGTGCCCTCAGCAAGATTTAAGTAAATAAATAAAAATGTGGCAATAAGGCACCAACAATGGGACAAACTGAGGGTCTGGGAAGGAGTTTCTCTGGAGCACTATTGACATGATTTCCCTTCAACAGTGAGGAGCAGCTGGGAGGTCCCTCTCTGGATCACAATTATGATTCTGGAAAAGCCATGACAGAGAAGACAGCAACACACAGCACGGCCCTGATCCTGCAGCCATCTGGGGACTGGCTTTACTTTGCTCACAAGAGTAATTTACAGGCATCAGACAAGCCACATGTGTAAGGCTGAGCACACACATAAATGTTCTCAGAAGAAGAGCCAGTTAACACACCACAAGATATCACTCAGTGATTTGGAAGATATACAAACCCCGTCTTGCTTTTTGAAACACTGAAGCAGAAGAATTCGTGGCGGTGTCTGATGCTGTATCTTCACAGAAACATCTCTGATCCCACAAGAGCATCTTTATGCTAAAGCAGCGTCTACTGCACACATGGGCTTGGTCCAACAAAAGCAGCATCTTGGATACGAGGCGCTACCCCTGCAATGCCATACCCCCTATGGAAAGATTATGATCATCACTGCTATTTGTATATAATAACAGGCAGAAGCCTTGGCTGGGTTAAACAGCTCCCAAGGCTAACTCGGCCTTTTCTCCAAGCAGCTCCAAAGAGAGGATTCAGGGCCTGGGAGCAGGTCAGTGACAGTTGGGATTAGGATTCCTGACTCCCTGCCTGGTGTCCTAATATTAGCTCGCATTGTCTCCCAGACCGTCTCATCATTCTTTCGCATGAACCACAGGCCCGAATTAGCATGTCTCGCTGCATAATCTGCCAGCCCATCCTGTGTGCTAAATTAGTCGGGGGCTGAGCAAACATCATGGGAACAGCTCTTCTATGGCATATGCGGACTGAGTTATTCCTACAGCATTGTTTGCTCTGGATTTTCCTAGCATCACCACAAAAGTATGATGGGCCAGCTCCTGAGCTGTTGGCTGTGTGCTCGTTCCTGCTCCAGCCTGGCATTGCTCTCCAGTGCGGCGCAGAGATGAGAGCTGGTTGAGCGGCAGCTCTGCTGGGAGCCAGATTTGGGAAGAAGTGTTAACAAATAAACTCCAGTTGGGTGACAGATGAGCAGACCAAGAAGCAAGCGGCAGTGCTAGGGCTTGTACGACCGCCAGCCCGTTCTCGCAGCACATGCCGGCCTCCTTGGTGTGGTATTTACAAGCTTCCTTCCTCATTTCGTATTCAGCAGTGCGACATGCTGATCAGCTTTCATCTGCCACGTGGGCTTCTTATCTCGTCGTGCCCTCCAACTGCAAGCTCAGGGCTGTCCATGAAAATACACAGCACCCAGCACAACGGGGCTGTGGGCTGATGATGCTTTGAGCCAGTGCCCACAGTGAGTTTTGGTCGGCTTTGTGTCAAGATGCTTCTGCTACATTGGGCTAATGGCATTAATTTCCACTGGGCTCGTTAGCCTTTTGCAGAGCAAGCCCTGCCTCTGTGGAGCAAGGCTTTAATCAGAAGCAGAAAGATATAGGGGAATCACAACAAAGCCCATCTTGACTCTGGGTGACTCTGCAAATAGCCACCGCCTCCCCAGGTAAGGGAGTGCTTGCAGGGTGCAGAGGGTTAAGTAGAGCAGCAGGTAACATAAGAAAGGGAGGGTGTGGGAGAGCCTGGACCTCTGGGCAACCAGTCGGCCAAGTCACAGTACTGGTTTTATAGGGTGCATGCAAGGTCTTGGACAGCAGCAACTGAAAGACAAGCGACTCATTGAATATTATCCCGTTCTGGCAGCAAGATCATCACAGTTAATTAGCTGTAATATCTGAATCATGTCTCTGGCAGACAGGCTCGAAGAGGAAGCAGCTCCACCTTCCTGCTCTGCCCAACGGAGGTCAAGGCGTCCACCGCATGGTTCTGCAGACAGCAGCTTGCCAGACCCGTCATGGGCAGCCACTGCAGCGGGGATAAATCAGGATATTGCTCCCATCCCACAGCAGGAACAGCTCAACTCCCAGTCCTCAGCATGAGGTCATGGAGGCTTTCTGCAATCCCAAGACCACTTAGAAAAACCCTGTGGAAGAAATTCATCCATACAGCACCACGCATGGATGGACATCATCTCTCATACTTCCCTCAACACCGTTTTACTGCTAGGCTCATTTCTTTTTTATTGCTGTAGAATTAAGTCTTAACACCCCTGACTTGCATCAAATGAGCTTTTAGTTGAAGATCTGGATCCATGGAAACAAAACTGTGTTGTACAATGACGGCCACAGTTCACTGCCCAGCAGAAGACCAAAACTGGAGAAAGAAGCCCATCAGAGGATAACCTGCAGTGAATGACTGCTCTTGGGAGCTCTTGGATGACTCTTTGGAGACAACATCTGAACCAAGAGTTGCCTTTGCACCTCCAGTATGTTGGCTCTAATGCTGCTCCTGGCATATACATTCCCAGATTCCATCTCCTGCGTGTGTCTTTAGGCCCTATGTCCAGCCTTACTGGCTGGAGATGAGTCGACTTCATCCTCCACAATACAATAGGGATTAGACTCAAGGCGTATTAGCAAAGTAGAAGTCTTGCTTTGGACAAGACCCAATTTCAGCATGTCAATAATTTATAAAAACATATTGCTCTTCAGCCAAACGAGTTTCAGTTCCTCGATGATTCAGCAGCAGCACTACAAGGAAATATGGATGTGAAAACTCTCTGTAGGAATTCCTATATAATTCTACATTAAAATAAAATGCCCTGAGCCCAGCAGAAGGATGGAAATTGGGAATTAATTCCTTCTGTGACTTCAAGAGACTCCCAAAATCTGGGAAATTTTTAGTGGAGTTTCAGGGCAGGAGGGGAAAAAGAGAAAAGGGAGGGGCAAGACCCTGAGGTGGAAGAAGAAGAGAAATACAGCTCTGGGTTTTGTTTTGGCCACTTTGCACGGACTGCAACTTTGTTGTCACGAAAAACATGAAAATCCTGTGGGCAGGTAAGGGAAAAGTTGGAGCGAGAAACCTCTGAAAACACATTTTCAGAAGGCAGCCTGGGAAATGGGAAGTATAAAGAGCCAAGGACAGCTCCAAAGCCCATCTGAGCACTTTGGGTTTTGGATGTGATCCATGTCTATTTTAAAAAAGGATGAGAAAAGGAAATATAAAAGGAAAAGTACCATGCAACTGCCCAATGCAAATTAATTTCTGAAAGGGCATGGCAAGCCAAAGATGAAATATTAATCTCTTCGTCTCTTCTGACCTCCTCCAATTCATTATCCTAATGTGAGCTTCAGTACCACAGTTAGCTTTTGCCTGCATGCAAACTCAGCAGGGACCGGATGGTGCTTGCACAAGGTGTAAGAGCTCTTCTGAACAAATTCAACGGGAGATGGAGTGAAGGGGACTAAGACCCATAAAACCACTGCAATAGCATTAAGTTACTTCAAATGTAGTTACTGGACAAATTCCTGTTTGCTCAGAAACACTTTCCGATAGAAAGCACATCCCCATCCTCCCCTTCTACCATTTGACTCTGACACCACCTGCCCTGCGATGCCCAGGGGCGCTTTGCAAGGTCGAATGGCCATTCGTGAACAACCTGACTCGACACTGGACTCGCACCCCATCATGCAGAGCAGCTTCCTCCCCTCAAGTGACATTTTCCAGCCTGCTCCTGGCAGAGACCTCACGCTCACCTGTGTGCAGCTTGGCAGCCACCCCCCAGTTGGGAGAGGTGCTCAGCATCCTGCAGCATCCAACCCTTGCATGAACCCAACCCTGCCTGCCTCCCTCCCTGACCTGCCATGTGCCTGCCTTCGCCGCTGTCAGTTCTCTACACAACCAGCGATTCCATCCTTCCTTTCATAAAGAAAATCCATTTACATTTTACTGTGCAGCACAGACATGATCCTCTATCCTTACATCCATGGGAATCCCACCATGGGTTCCCTGGCAGCCAGGGCTGGCTGTTATACACAGACTACTGAAATTCCCTGTATTTTAAGTCTTCCTGGTTTTAATTGCTGCTCGGCACTGACATTTCAAAAGGATGCTTCTTTGCTCCTTCTTTTGTGTAGAGCATGTTTGTGTTTTTTGCTCACTGCTGTCTCTTCCCTGGAGCCCTTGCTAATGAATGCAGCATGCTGATGACCTCTTCATTATAAATAGTTTAATATTTTTAAATAAATATGGGATGGTGCCATGATTGTGTGGGTATTTCATCTAGCCTGCAGCACAAGGAGCTGGAGCTGACAAAGGCAACCACAGCTTTATTTGTCATTCTGTTGCTTGTTTGTCATAGAAAACAAGGGAAGGGGCCAGGACCCCGGACTGCAACATACAGCAGCAGATGTGTTATTCTGTCACAAGGAGCTGCTCTTCCTAGTGCAGCAGATGGATGCAATAAAAACTTTTGGGTTGTTATTTGGTTACTTGAAATCTACAGGGCTGCAAAACTGTTAGCTGAGCCACGGCGTGAATCAGAGGAAGGTACATGGCGGGGGGGGCTGTCTCTTATACA